>NC_041389.1:678154062-678154989 GCF_002162155.2 Triticum dicoccoides
AAAAAGAATTAAAAAATAAACCAAAAAACAAAAGAAAATAAATAATGCAGAAAACAAAACAAAAAAACTGGAAAAAAAATTAAAAATAGCAACAATAACTATTTTGTTGTAAGTAGAAACAAAATAAAATAAATAAAGCAAGAAAGAAAACAAAAAAAGTGTTTTCAAATTCTAAAACTAATGGCACTAACAGAAAGTTTATAATTTTTCTAAAACTAAAAGCAAAAAGAATTAAAAAATAAAGCAAAAAACAAAAGAAAATAAATAATGCAGAAAACAAAACAAAAAAACTAGAAAAAATTAAAATAGCAACAATAAGTAAAGAAAACAAAAAAAACAAAAAAGCGCCTCCTACTGGGCCCCCACGGCCTGAATACGACTAGAAACCCAACAATGGGCCAAGATTCAGGCCCGTAGTAAGCCCAGTAGGCCCACAAGCACATAGAGACAGATTAGGCCCGAAAGCCTGCTTTAGAGAGGAGCTCGAGAGGGTTGGCGCATCGCACCTTATAAACATGTGCGTCTCTCTCTCAGCTAGCGAGGTGGGACTAAACTCCCACCACCACGCCGTTGTGCAAGGCCCATTGGTCCCAGTTGGTGGTACCAAACGGGACTAAAGGGGTGCATTAGTCCCGGTTGGTGCTACCAACTGGTACCAATGCCCCCCCTTTAGTCCCGGTTGGTGCCACCAACCGGGACCAAAGGCCGCCGCTTCTCGCCCTTTGGGCTGCCGAAAACTGGCCTTTGGTCCCGATTGGTGGCATGAACCGGGACCAAAGGGGGCATTCGTCCCGGTTTGTGCCACGAACCGGGACCAAAGCCTTTCCTATATAACCAATTACTTGGGAAATTTCCCCCCACCCGCCATTCTTCTCTCCAACGCCGCCAGGCTGCTGCGCTGCTCCTCGACGTCGGCCCCTGCCCCGA
>NC_041389.1:678154999-678155971 GCF_002162155.2 Triticum dicoccoides
GCCCCGGCCTACCCCCGTCGTCGTCGTCGCCCTGCCCCGCCCCTTCCTCGCCGGCCGTCGCCCCTGCCCTGTCGTCATCCTCGCCGCCGAACGCGCGCCCCCTACCCCGTTGCCGTCCTCGCCGCCGAACCCGCGCCCCTGCCCCTACGTTGGTCCGGCCGGCGCCCCTCCCCTATTTTTTTCTTATATTACATGCTTGTTTTTTTTCAGATTATATATATATATATATATGTATATATGTGAGTGTATGTATTGTGTATATTGCTTCTTTTCAGATTTTTTTTCATATATATGATGATTTGTATTTTGCTTTTTTATAAAAATGTATATATGTTTGTATGTTCTCTGTGTATATATGTTCATATATGAAAAACTTAGATTTATATATTTAGAAAAGGATTATCTATATATGTTCTCTGATTTACTACATTTTAGGTTTGTTTCATTTTTAGAAAAGATTTATATATTTAGGAGAGGAAAAAGGGAAATAAGAAGAGGAAAAAGGAGAAGAAGAGGAGAGGAAGAAAAGGAAGAGGAGAAGAAGAGGAGAGGAAGAAAAGGAAGAGGAGAAGAAGAAAGGAATAGAGGAGAAGAAGAAAAAAAATAGAATTTCAATTTTTTCTTCTTCTCCTCTATTCCTTTCTTCTTCTCCTCTTTTTTTTTCTTCTTTTTTTTCTTCGATCTTCTCCTCTATTCCTTTCTTCTTCTCCTCTTTTTATTTCTTCTTTGTTTTCTTATATTTTATCGGGTCTGTCGTCGTCCATATACCCCTCCCGATAACTTTAACACGAGGGGGGGTCGATATACCCCCTCCCCAATAATATTATTTTCCCATGTACGTATGTCGTATCGATATAAACTCCCGATAACTTCAACACGTGGGGGGGGGTCGATATACCCCCTCCCCGTTACTATTATTTTCCCATGTACGTATGTCGTCATTGTCGATATAAACCCCTCCTGATAACTTCA
>NC_041389.1:678156565-678161020 GCF_002162155.2 Triticum dicoccoides
GATATACCCCCTCCCCGATAACATTATTTTCCCGTGTATGTATCTCGTCGTTGTCGATATTACCCCCTTGAAGCGTTGTCGAGGCCACCCCAAACCCTAGAGAAGCAGCGTCGAGGCCACTAATTAATATGATTCCTTACTGTGATTAGCTAGCTAGTTCTACATTTGCCACTAATATATCCATATCTGTCATGTTTGAATAATAATTGCCATGTTGTAAATCTTTGTAGAAACTATGGACACCCCCCGAGACAAAGCAACAGAAGCGATGTTGGGGGAGATAATCGCACATGGAAGTGATGCCGTCTTATCGTTTCTGAACGACATCGATGGTCTGGAAGGTGGTGAAGAAGCAGGCAATTATGATGGCTCCTTTGACCCAATGCCGGTGCAAGAAGGAGACCATGAGGACGGCTCCGATGTCCCAATGACGGTGCAAGAAGGAGACCGTGATGACGGCTCCGGTGACCGAACTGAGTCTGGCCAGGTATATATATTAGTTAAGCCTGTGCTGACTAGCTAATTGATGCATTCATTGTTTTGTTATATGTACACATATTAATTAACTCTCGTCTTTCTTCTTTTTTCTAGCCCTCCGGATTGAGCACAACTTCGGTAAGGAGACGAGGCCCGAAGAAAAAGTTGAGCTCGGATGAAAGGTTTGAGATCGCAGCAATCGCGCGCGACGGTGAACCGATTGAACCCATCCGGACAAAGAACGCATTTGCTGCTCAGTGCGGGGTTCTTGTTAGGGACAAGATTCCGATCAGCATCCACCAATGGTATAAGCCTAAGGAGGAAGACCCTGAGGTGTCTTATGTCAATGATATGCAAAAAGATGATCTTTGGACTGAGCTGAAGGCAAATTTCACCCTACCGCCAGAGGAGGATCCGGAGAAGCCAGTTAAAAGTCTTGTGCTCTTAAGAAGATGGCAAGCCTATTCAGGAGGTGGAGGAAAGAGCTGAAAAAGTTTGTCGACAAAGAAGAGATACCAGAATTCATCGGCAAATATGAGAAAATCAGATATCACTGGCCCGCATTTGTGGCCCACAAGACATTGTAAAAGAGTAAGAAGATGTCAGCGACAAACAAGCAAAATGCTGCGAAGAAGAAGTTTCACCATCGCACGGGGTCAGGTGGCTACCTCAAAGCCCGGCCTAAGTGGTCCAAGGCTGAGAATGATCTGCTTGATAAAGGGATCGAACCAGAGACAATGAACTGGCCAGACCGTTGCCGGACTTGGTTCTTCGGGGCTGTCGGAACCTTGGACCCTGTATCAGGGAAGTGCCGTTGGACGGACGAGCAACTGAAAATACCAGTCAACAGGCTTCTGCATTATATCGATGCAGCGCAGCAAGGGACGTTCGTTCCAGAAAAGGAGAAGGACGAGCTCACAATGGCCCTCGGGAATCCTGAGCACCCTGGACGGACACGAGGCACGCCAGGCTCCATTCCGTGGAAGGTTGGTTTTCCGAACGCAGGCGGTTACAAATGCCATGAGAGGAGGAAGAAAGTGGAGCATAGCCAACTGGAGGCGCTGCACGCAAGGGTACAAGGGCTAGAGGAATAAGAAGCAGATCGCAGCAAATGACCTGCCGAAGCTTCCCCCGAAGCTACCCCGCCATCTCAGCGGAGAAGCAGCGTGGCTTCCACCGAGCTGCTTCAGCCGGAGCATGTCTTGACGGCTCCTGCTAGCTACCCCGTGGATTTTATCACGGAGTCTCAAAATTGCCACCTTATGACGCAATGGCAGAACTTAAAAGTCAAGGCGGCTGTCGGCTAAGTTCGACCTTCTGAACCCGACGAAACTTTTCACTATCGTCCAATTCCAGAAGGATATGCTAGGGTGATGATGGACGAAATAACAAAGGGATTTGAGGACCTCCAGCTTGACCACCCTACCGGTGAAGGGAGACTCGGCTGGGTTCTGCTCGGAAGACTCCATGCCTATGGCGGAAGGAGTTCATCAAGCTTCCGAACTGGACGCCTCCTCCTCCTCCGGTGAGTCAGGGCACTCCGCCTCCTCCACCGCCTCCTCCTCCGGCGAGTGACGATCAGGGCACTCGACCTCCTTCTCCAGCGCGTGGCGGCACTCCGCCTCCTTCTCCGCCTGCGCCGGCGCGCCCGAGCAGCCAGCAGCCTCCTTCTTCTCCGCCTCGCTAGCAAGGGCGGAAGAGACCCGCCGCCGCCCCGGCTGCTCCGGCGCATCGTAGTCCTTCTCCTCCGCCTCGTAAGCAAGCACGAAAGAAGACAGATGCCGCAGCCACTCCGTCTGCTCCGGCGTCTAGCAGTACAGCCAGCAGAGGCGGGAGGCAATACAGATACAGTCCTTCTCTCAAGCCTCTAGAGAAGTTACCGTACGAGAGGACCGAGGAGGAAAACACGAAGATCGTGCGGGCCGAAGTGGAGGACTTCTTTAAAGGGTTGAAAGCAAAGAGTCATCCACCTCCGAAGGAGAAGGTAGATCCGGTGAAAGCAAAGCGCACTATCGATACGCTGAGGAAACCACCAAAGTCTCCGCCGAGAACCAACTATGAGCGCATTACTGAACAGGCATATCTCGCAGCGGAGCGGTCGGGAAGTACTGTCAGTGATCGAAGGTTAAAAGAACGAGCAACTAAGAAAAAAATTGCCCAGCTCGACGAACAAGCAAATCAATCGTGCCCCCCGCTAAATGTGTCTAGCGGCAACATCGTCGCTAATGCTCCAGGAACGATGCCCGGTTATAGCAATCTTACAGATTACCTGCCTGACGATGTAGATTTTGATTTCATGGAGGTGGACGAACACAGATACGAGTACGGGAAGCCTCTCGTCAAAGATGAAAAATCTCTAACAACGATGATGCGAAGATTCCATAATTGGGACATGAAAATCTGCAGAGAGTCGGGGACGAATACTTTGTATCTGAGAATTAAAGAGGAGCACGACCTCGTTGGAACTGATCTGTTGCCTGTTCCATTTGAGGAGTTCTTCGAGTTCTTCAATCAAAAGGCCCTCGATAAATTAACGGTCTTTTGCTACTGTCTCTAAGTACTATTTCTGGCATTAAGTCTCTATATATCGCTCAGCTCTTTCAGTGCATGTATTTATAATTAATTATCCTCATTATATTATGCACATTGAAGATCGTCGAGTGCAGAAAACAAGAAATGTATGATATTGGATTCATTAACACAAATATCATAGATGAAATTCAGGTTAAAAGCACGCCGAAGAGGCCGAGGCCAACTTGCTACAATCGTTGATCAAAAATCAAAACAAAGATTTAATACTCTTTCCTTACAACTTCAAGTGAGTGTTACTATCGTGTGCATATTCGGTTTCCCCTATTACTTGAGCGAGGTTATATTAATGTAATTGATGAGTTATGCATGCGTGCGCAACTTTCACTATGTTCTTATGGAGATTAAGCTTGAGCGGGGACTAGTAACCGTCTTAAACTCGAGACGAAAAGATCCTGAAACCTATGCGAACATGACTAAATTGCTCAACAGGTAAGTTCAATCGATCATTATCGCACCATATCGGCAACTTTTGTTCATTTCCTGATATCTCAAGTAATAATTATTATTTTCTTTGTCTTGCAGGGTCTGGAAACAGTTCACCGCAGAAGCTCCGGGACTACCGAAGGAGCTGCGATATACATACCCGAAAGTAAGTACTACTGGCTAGCTAGTTGCGCGCATCTCCCGTTGATTCTATAGCTATACTTTCATCAATGCCATTTATAATGCTTCACTATCAGTGTGATTGATCTCTATTTCTCGTAAAGTGTTTGTGGCAGGAATAAGGGAATAATTTCTGTGGATACTACGTGTGCGAGTTCATCTACAACGCGACTTTGAAAAATAAGCGGGGCTACTCTAGAAGACAATATGAAGTGCGTAAGCAATAATATTCACAATTTCATTTTATTACACCAGCATTTCTATTGAGTTTCATTCATATATATGTATTAACCCCCTTCTTCAAATTAAACGTGGCAGATGCGGGATGAACTCCTAGAACAAGATCACATGAAATCAATTCAAGAGGAATTGGCGGGATTCTTTCTTGACTACGTCATCAATAAAGCCGTAGAATACCATGTGGAAGTTGATTTCAATTGCTAGGGGAGTGTAAGAGATCTTACATATTGTATATGTATGTAGTCAGTAGCATCGGATAGATAATACGAAAACTTGTTGTTCGACCAATCTCTCGGAGAAGGAGAGGTCGATCGATCACTTCTCTCGGTATGCATGACGAACTTCTGTACTTAATGGTTCCCTTCATTTTCTTACTAGCTAGCGTGTCGAGGGCCTCTCTATGTACAGTACGTAGCGTCGACCAAGCACAGACATAAGAGAGGACACTTCTCTCTATTAATTAGCTAGCTAACACAATATATGAAACACCTAAATTAACCCCCCAAAACCCCCCAACCCCCCCCCCCTTCAAAAAAAAAACCC
>NC_041389.1:678161443-678168413 GCF_002162155.2 Triticum dicoccoides
AAAAAAAAACCCAGCCACTGAAATGCTAACGTGTGGATGCCTTTTGGTCTCGCTTGGTGCCACCAACCGGGATCAAAGGCCCTCCTGTCTGGGCTCGGCGCACCGGCCACGTGGAGGCCCATCTGTCCCGGTTCGTGTTAGAACCGGGACTAAAGGTCTAGGGCATTAGTAACGACCCTTTAGTCTCTGTTCAAGAACCGGACAAAAGGCCCTCGCTAACCGGGACTAATAGGGTTTTTTCTACTAGTGTACTACCGCTGTGGACAGCGGTACTACCGTCCCACTTAGCGGTATTGTCGCGCAAAGCAGGGGAGCGAGGAGCGAAGGGAGGATCTGGACCCAGAGCGGTACTACCGCGGTGGTAAGAGCGGTACTACTGCTTAGGAGCAGTATTACCGTCTCTACTGCCGCAACTAGTGCCGCAAAAACTAGCTATTTTTCGAGAAAAAGAAAAGGAAAAACTAGCTTTTATCTAGGGGTGGCAAAACATTGGGCATGCATGCGTGCGAGAGCCAGCTTCCTAACAGGCGCTTAAGAGCATCTCTACCAGACCCCGTATTATGTATCCAATGCCCTTGAAGAAAATAAAGAAGCAAAGAAATGTGTTTTCATGTCCGAAATTGAAAATGTCAATTACTGAGGGTGCGTTTGGTTTCTCCGGCAAATCCGTTATAGCCTCGCTAGGCAAGGACTAGCGTTTGGTACCGCTAAAACAACCTAGCTTTTAGGGGCCAGCTAGCCTCGCTAGGCCAGGAAAATCTCGCCCGCCGCGGAGAGCCGAATCAGCTCGCTCTCAACGGCAAGCGAGCATGCACAAAAGAAGGTCCACGTTGACCCGCACGTACACGCACGTAACTGCCAGCAAAAGTGATGCATCCAAATGCGTAGCTTACGGCAAGGCTGGCAAAGCTGAGCTAGTCTAGCTGGGCTAGCTTAAGTATAGCCCACCCAGCAATGCAACCAAACGTTCCCTGATTTACGGGACCACGCCAGCCCGTAAAGCCGTTTTTCCGCGAACTGTATACGCATTTTGCGGGTCGATATTATACGGGATCTGCTAGAGATGCTCTTAGAGCGCTCTCGCTGGCCCTATTTGGAGTGTAGGTCGCCAACTAGCGACTTAGCATGTACCCCCCATTCCCCGTTACGTACACTAGATTACGGGAAGTTTTGAGAACCTTTACAGACTGGTTTTTAAATTTCTCTTATTTCTTTGTTTTGTTTTTTGTTTTTCCTTTCTTTTTTCTTTTATTTTTTGTCATGATCTTTTTTTTCTTCATTTTTTTACTTTTGTGAACATCTTTCCAGCTTGTGAAAAATACTTAGAAATTGTAAACATTGTTTTAAATCATGATTTTTTTTATTTCTGGACATTTTTTAAAATCATACACTTTCTTTAACTGTGAACATTTTTTATGAATTCGTGAGAATTTTCTAAATCAAGAACATTTTTAGAATTCTTGGGCATTTTTTGGAAGTTATGATCACTTTTATAAATCAATGATCATTTTGCGAACTTTTTTAGAATATGCGATCATAATTTTTCAAAATCACAAAAAATTATGAATCCACGAATATTTTCTGATTACCTGATCATTTTTTGAATTCACGAAAATTTTATCAGTTTTATCAAACATTTTTTTTAACTTCGCAATTTGTCTGAAATACAGAATTATTTGAAACCAACTAGCTCCTGTCCAGTTTTGGGAACCTATCCCAGACCGGTTTTTCCTTTTGGATTTTTCGGTTTATATCATTTTCATTCTATCTTTCTTCTTTTGATTGTAGTTTTTATTTTCATTTTTCTATTTTATTCTTTTTCATGTTTGTTTCTTTTCTTATTTTCCCTTTTCCTTTTCCTTCTTTTTTTATTATTCTATTTTTCAAGCATTTTTTCAAATTCGTGATCATTTCTTAATCATGAATATTTTTTCAACAAGAGAATATTTTTTGAATTCAGGAATATGTTTTTAAAAATTTGCGATCATTTTTCTAAAAACATAAAGAAAATTCAAATTCCTAAGCAGTTTTTGAACTCTTGAACAACTTTTTGAAATCATGACTTTTTTAGTTTGCATATATTTGTAAAAAGTCATGGAAATTTTTAAATTCAGTAACATTTTAATAAATTCACAAATATTTTTCAAAATTGTACAAAAGTTATGATTTCACTTTTTTTGTGTACTTTTTCTTGAAAGTCGTGAATTTTTTTGGATCAAGGATCTATATTGAAATTCATGATTTTTTTTGACAAACATTACTGAAATGCATGAATATTTGTGAATGAGCGAATTTTTTTTAATCAATGAACTTGTTTTATAAACATTTTTTAAAGTTAATTAAATTTTATTTTATTTTGCAAACATTTGTTCAAATTCCTGAACAGTTTTTTGAATACGGAGTTACTTTTTAAAATTTGAACATTTGTTGCTTTTCAAAACATTTTTTAAAAGCATAAACATTTTTTGAATACATAAACTTTTTTAAAAATCTCAAACAATTTTTTGAATCGATGATCATTTATGATTTATTGCTTTTTTTCTGAAAAAATAATATTTTTCAATATTTGAAACCTTTAGAATTCCCAAATTATTTAAAGAAGAAGAAACAAAATCAGAAAAAAGCAAAACAGAACGGATTGAAAAAAACAAGGGCATCCTGCCCTGCACAAGGGCTAGCCCTAAGTGGCACGGGGGTAGTGGGTGCACGCTGCACCTCTTTTCAGTTCACCCACCTGAATATAATAAAAACGGTCAATATGCCAAAAGACTGATCCAGTTTATAAGAAAAATCGAATAAAAAACTTTAACAAGGGGAGGGCGTTTTGGCTCCTGAGTCCACATGATCCTGGTATCTGGCCCATCCAATTGTGCTCTGGGATCTGTGCCAACAATTATGTGGTGTTGGCACAGTGGGCCTGCGGGGACTGTCATTTTCTCCAAGTGGCCCAGATGCAAACTGCCAACCCACCGTCTGTACCACGAGCATCTAGCTGCTGGTGTCATGTACTAAATGCGCTGAGAGGGCCCGTGCGGGGGAATTCTGTCGAGGGAGCACACAATGGAATACAAGGGTCCGCGCGGATCACGATGCAGCTGGTAGGTCTAGATTCCAAGTTCATCTGGACCTGAGAGCCAAATTGCATTTCCCCAAATATTGAACAAATATAAAATGTTATTCTTACAACACGTCTCCAACATCACCGATCCAGCAACATAGTGAACAGATGTACAGAAGAATCAAAAGAGGAACAAGGCCGCTTGAATACGGCACCTGCAAACAGTGGCGGAGCTAGGGTAAAATCCTTGGGCGGGCCAAACAGGCCAGATTAAAGCTAACCTTACTAATTTTCCTATTAAGAGCCTCTCATTCTTCACTATTTGGTGCTACACTGGGCGGGCCACGGCCGGGTTTTCCCCAACATAGCTCCGCCACTGCCTGCAAAGAACACAATGTTTATCAAGAAATGATTGCCCAAACCGAGTTGAAAGTTGACATTTGATAGTGTAGGAAGCCCCCACCCATAATCACCTCATGAATCTTCATTGCCCCGGAAATATAAGGGAAAAATAAAGAAAAACAAACCGGAAATAGGGAACCAACCGTAGGCAGGCGGTAGACAACGACGATTGCGGGAACAACGACAGGGGCGTGTACAGCAACGCTGGCGGCCTGCGAAAAAGGAAACAGAAAAAAACAAAGTAAAAAGGCCAAGCGGTGGCGGCGAGGATGGCGACGCGAGAGAGAAACGGATCTCTGAGACAGATAAGAACTATAACACAAAACCTTAAATGTTTAAGAACTAAAGTGCAAAAAGGGAAAACCAGAAAGGAAAACCGAAAACCGAAAAACACACGGACGCTCATCCGTCCGACACTTGTCGCGCGCGGAGCGCCCCGGAAAAGTCTAAGGAGCGCTACGCGTGCGACAAGTTCGACTGACCTTTGTGGGGAGCGCTCCTCAACTAGTGATTTCGACTAAAACACCCCAGCTATATAATGTTATGTTGTAATCTTGACTAGGTCCTTTTAAAAAATTGACTGGTTTGTTTTTGTTCGCGTCAAGTAAACAAGCAGTCCAAGTCTTGGTGGTGCCATCGGAGACCAGGCACTTGCTCACGTTCGTGTAGGCCCTACAGTTGATTGAGTGAACGCCTATGCCGGCCTGGCTGACGCCCTGGGCCCAGGGGTCGAGCTAGGTGCCGAACTCCATGGCGATGTCGTCGCCGGTGGCATTGAGGCGGTTGCTGCAGCCGAAGAGGGTGAGGTTGTTCGCGCGCAGGTCTGTTTTCCTTTTATGGCTATATAATAGACTTTATTTCTCATAAAATAGTCATGTTAGTTACAAGAAGATGAGACACAAAATCAGTGATCAACTTTTCCCAAGAACCAGAAGATCGACTATCAAATGAGTTTTTTGCCAAACTATCAGCAAACTTGGTTTGCTTCCGGAAAGCAATGCTGTAATTTAATCGCAGCTTTAGTCGAGAGCAAGCACTCACACAGTCGCCAAACTGACCGAAACCTGGCAGGATTTGCCTCACCTGACGACCTGCCTGAGATGTGCCAGGTTGCTGTTTGGTTTAAAACCTGAAGTTCCGGACATGACCTGGCAACAGCATGCAGCTGATTAGCCTGGCTAGCATACAGGCAGGTTGATTAGCCTGGTCTGGTCTAGGCCCATGGAATGGGATGCAACTCAGCCATCAAATCTATTTATTTAATATTCAAAGTGTTTGTCTCAGGCCAGGTTTGCAACCAAACAAAAAAAGTATTTAAATCACAGCTGCCTGGCCAGGCAAAAGTCTTCGTAACCATACATGAGTCCAATTGGGATACAAGTTCCAAATTATCTGCTTTTTGACCAAGAAAAAAGCTTGTCACAGGCAACAGCCTAAGTAACAATCACGGGAAGTTACCATTTGTAATCGAAGCCATACAGATAAAATAAAGACAGACTATATTTGTTATTATGATAGCGGTAAATGCAGCTAGCGGTAGAACACGAAACATCTATGGCTCGACGGTAGTCACTTGCTGCCATTCACCGTCCACAGCTTCTTTCCACAGGGTCACATTGTTGTTGCCATCAGAGACCGCCAGTATGTTTCCTGTCAGCGACCACGACACCCTCCAAACAGGGGTTCTGAAATCATTCAGAACCCTGCCTTCCCATTGCTCGCCTTCTTTCGGCGCTGTCCAGATGACAACGGTTCCATCCTGAGAGGCGCTGGCGATTGTGGACTTTGGGAGGCCTAGGTTTGGAGCCCAGGCGACGTCTCTCACCCAGTCCCTGTGCATCTGAAGGGCTGGGAAGCAGTCCATCCTCCAGCTCCCGTTGGTGAGCTTCCACACCTTGACAGTGTTGTCACAGCCACCAGAAGCAAGTTTCTGAACATACTCAAACTGCCCAGAAGGCCCTGGGCTGATTAGGGCACCAGGGGCCATCGCTGGAGCCCAGGAAACAGAGGTCACGCCCACTGGATGAGCCTGGTCGATGCGCGTCGTCTCCCACCCACCATCAGAACGAGCTGTGAAGACTGAAATGTTCCCATCAGATGAACCACAAGCCAAGCAGATGCCGAGTTCATGAGGCGCCCAAGCAATGGAATTTACAGAAGACTTGTGCTCAGTGAAAGTGTGAGCCTGTGTCCACTCATCAGGTTTGCCCCCTTCTTTCCATATTATAACCCGCCCATCATAGCTGCAGGATGCAAGCATGGAACCATACTTAGGATGAGCCCACGCGACTTGCCAAACTGGGCCCTGGTGTCCGCTCAAAGTAGCAAGTTGCTGCTGCGAGCTGCCACTTACGCCAATGATCTTTATTGTGTTATCAGAGGATGCAGTGGCGAGGCGCTTCCCGTAGTAATCCATCGCGATGTCATGCACCACATCCTGGTGCCCAGTCTCTATCTTATGAGGAGGCATTGTTCCAATTACGTAACGTCAGCTTTTAAGTGTTCTTCGTTGACCACCTCAGGCTCCTATCTGATAGTAACAGAAACCTAACATTTAGAGAACATTACGTCAAAGAATAAAGCAGAGTAAAATTTAAATAGTACCATTCGCTGAAACAAGTAGCATAGTTGCATTTGTACATATGGAGCTGGGTGTGTTTCATTTTAAAAAGAAACACTTACTCCCTCTGTAAAGAAATATAAGAGCGTTTAGATCACTAAAGTAGTGATCTAAACGCTCTTATATTTATGAACAGAGGGGTACATGTTATAATTTGTAACAATGTTGATGTTACAGTTATAAGTCTAACAATTTTGGCACACCAAGATCAATACACTAATTTGCTACCAGCATATCAAATGTCAATACAAACATTGTTTCCTAAAATCACAAAATGAATCATCTGACTGCTTATGAGACTGATGAGTGTGACTGCCTGACTAATACTTATATACCATCTATACAAAATTAGACTAATAAACTAGGAATTCTGGAAAACAATATTATCAATATAGTACTCACAGTTAGAAATAAAGAGATTTCGACACCCCCAGCAGATACAGATATGCTAAACTTAATTCACATCTCTTGTAGTATACATGCATGAAATGGGATGGTATTACGACAAAACAATGTCCAGCTAAGTTCAGTACTAGATATTGTTCACTTGAACATCTTACGACAAAGGAAGAAACAGTGGCACTAGAACGATGGCATCTTTCACAGCAATTAAGAATTTTGAAGAAGAAATTCATGTGCTGGCTGTATAACATGGACTATTTGGAGATGCAGTTAGGTGGTGTATAAAGTAGAAACATAACATGCAACAACAAATTGTCCACTTATTGTTGCAACCAACAAACCGCTGCTGTTTACTACAATTGAATTAAAAACTACCACAATAGGCCGAAATAGATAATACTCCCTCCGTTCCATAATACTTGTCGTTGTATGAACTAAGACCACGACAAGAATTATGGAACGGAGGGAGTAGAAAACAACTGTAATAG
>NC_041389.1:678168546-678257814 GCF_002162155.2 Triticum dicoccoides
CCAAAAAGAGGACAATTTGAGTTGAAAATTTTAAAGTAAAAAAGCGTAATTAGTTGAAGAAAGCATACATGCAAAATGGTGCTACTGAAAATCCAATCTCCAAATGAAACAACCAAAATAATAACGCTAGATAGACTGTTGTAGGCTTGTATTTGTCCATTTACTCATTCATCTTTTATTGATCCAAACAAACGAAAACAAATAAACTTTCCAACATGTAGCTGCTGCCATGAGGCTTCATGGTTATGTTAAAGCACCAATTACATGACTTCATAATACAGGGGCGAAGCCACGTTGAGAGGAGTGTGGTCAATTGACCACACAGGTTTTTGGCAAATCCTTTGTACTCCCTCCGTTCCTAAATATAAGCCTTTTATAGAGATTTCAATATGAACTACATACAGATGTATATAGACATATTTTAGAGTGTAGATTCACTCATTTTGCTCCGTATGTAATCCATATTGGTATCTCTAGAAGACTTATATTTAGGAACGGAGGGAGTACACAAGTAAAAATCATGTTTTTTTTTATATATTTAGTGAAAACACGTGTGTTTGACAACACAGATTTGAAATGACATCACAGGCTTCTAATCCTGGCACCGCCACTGCTATAATATTTTGGAACTTTACTGAGTACCTCGGAACTTAACTCAGCCTAGATAATCCACAATAGCCATCCCAGAGAATGCATCTGCAGCAACAGATCTACTACAAAAGGGAAATGTGCATTTAGTGTGAATGGAACCTTTCTCATGGAAGGCTCTCTCGATTAAATGCAAACCATCCTTATAATCTGGTTCTTAGAGAGTGGGAAACGTGCATGTCATACGAAGGTACTGTAAAGGGTCAAATCTAGTTAACACGTCCTGATCAACCAAATTCGGCGGCACAAGGAGCGATCCAAGCTAAGAACCCTCGACAAATCAAATCAAACATGTCATCCCAAAACCGTGCCCACCCGAAAATCCACCGCCACAGAGAGTCCTACGCTAAATTATTATAGCAGTCGATACATAATAAACCATCGCAACAACATGTGTATAAATGACAACAAAATCACAGTACAAACATGGGGTACGAGTAGATAATATATACCTTGGCACCACCGAAATTTGAGCTCCTAAATCCCCTGGGAACCTGCATAGTTCAAACAAATCATGCTTAAGCAACACACAAATTCGAGCTCTTAAATTCGAGGCATTGGACTGCATCTGAGGAGGTACAGTGAACACCACAAAAATTCGAGTTCCCCTACGGACACCACAAAAATTCGAGTTCCCCTACGGACACCACAAAAATTCGAGCTCCAGCCGTCGTTCCACTACCACCGTCGTTCCCCTGCGGACGACCTATTCCCGCCGCAAATCCCCTTCTACAGAATCTAGGGTTTGAGGGCCTCGCCGGAGGAGGTCGCGCCATGGCCGGAGAAAGGTCGAAGAGGATGAGGGGACGGATCGGAGGGAGAGGAGGGAGGGGACGGATGGGAGAGGGAGAGGAGGGCCGGAGAACTGACCGCCGCCGCCGCCGGCGGTTGCTTCAGGGGAGTCGGGAGCGAGAGCAGGTCGTCCAGCGAACGAGCGAACAGGTATGCGGGGTGGGGGCTGCGGGGAAACCTTGCGCGAGATTATAGCTGGCCAAACGGGCCCGGCCAAACAGGCCAGCCCGCGAGCACGACGGCACGGCCCGCCATGAGCCAGGCACGGCACGGGCTAAATGGGCCGTGCCAGGCACGCGGCACGCCTTGGGCCGTGCCTGGGCCTGGAGCCGGGGCACGCGGGCCGGCACGGCACGGCCCGTTTAATTTTTTTATATATTTTTCAGATTTTTTTATAATATATACCTAAAATATAACCCAATAGGCCTAAAAACCAGCCCAACAGGCTAAAAATATGCAGCCCAGCATGCTAAACGGGCCATCGGGCCGGCCCGTTTACTAATCAGGCCGTGCCTGGGCCAAGGAGCAGCGCCCGTGGGCCGGCACGGCACGGCCCGGCTATTAAACGTGCCATGGCGGGCCGTGCCGGGCCAGGCACGATTAGCACAGGCCGGGCCGTGCCGTGCCGGGCCGGCCCGTTTGGCCAGGTCTGCGCGAGATCGCTTGGGATGGGGCCAACTTTTCCAAGCCCAAATCTTGTACAACCCCAAACAACAGAATTTGGCCTGGCAATTCCAGATTGCCAATTCCAAACATGTTTTTTTGAGGGAAAGGCCTTCATGTTCCGCTCTATCGGATCGATGGTAGTCTCAGAGACCTGGTAACCTCCGACATTTTTGACAACACGCTTCCTGTTTCCGTTTTGAGTTGCGCATCTTTCTCCCCGGAGCATACTATAGTATCACATCGTAGACCCCCACCCCAACTCTATCTTCCTTATCAGTGAACCGGAACATAGTGCATAGGTACTCTTCGATGTTGTGAGGACGAGACGAGGTGACGGCTAGCTTTATTAATTTAAACAACGCTTACATTGTCCGCTAAAAGTCCAGAAATAAAATCGAGAGGTGCGTCCAACCACAAGTTTGGTGGATCAACACGTCCATTATGAGCTAGCGCATGAGATACCATATTAGATTGATGGTTACAATGCTCTAATAAAGCCTTTCCGAAGTCGTGAAGAAGAGTTCAGCAGACGTCAAGAATAGGAGCAGCGATCATTGAGTGGCCAGTATTCTGTTGAATTGCTTCCACAATGACTAAATTGTCCATCTGTACCAAGATAGAGTTGGCATCAATAGAACTGGCTAACTTGAGTCCTTCCACAAGTGCGGCTGCTTCCGCTGACACCACATCTGCCACGTGCTCGATTTTAGTCGTTGCCGCGTCCACAAACATACCACTGCTATCCCTTATCATTGCCCCGCAAGCACCTGTATTCTCCTTTTCTGAGAACGCAACATCACCATTAAGAATAAGTTGGCCCAGCATCAGTTTCTCCATAGGTTCTGACGAGGGGTTGCTGTAGGTACATGCAAACAGGGTGTAAGATGAGAATGTACGCCAACACATGTACATGTCGGGAAAGGTTTTTTTAGTGCTTTCCACCACCTGTAGATCGATATAGGTTGAATAATTCAACCATAGATTCCTGCATCGATTCCATTTTTCAATAAGAGATGGAATCGTGTACGGTCCCTTAATCTTGAGGGCAGTGATCTGCGCCGGTGCGCTGGCCCAACAGTTGGGCCGGTCGAGCCCAAGCCATCTGATACACTACCTCCCAACCATCAGATCGAGCCCTCCTGCATCGACGTCAACCTTCTGCGTCGTCTTTTCCCTCGATACCAAGAGCGATTGAGACGAGCCACGGCAAGCGTCGTGGGCCATCCCACACCTAGTCGTGGGCGTCTCCCTCGCTGTCGTCCCCATCGCCGTCCGCCACTCGCCCTTGTCGTCGTCGTCGTTGCTCGTCGGTTGGAGCACATGTGCCCCATGGCCCGCCCCCTCTTATGCAGAAAAAAATGGACCCAACAAAACAATTGACTCATGTCAGTCCCTGGAGTTCGTCGCCGTTGTAGCCCCGCCGGGAAGCCACCGCAGTAGTCAGTTGCATCAATGGTGAGTTACGCCCCCCACCCTCATGGGCCCCTCGTAGCTCCACCGACCTAGTTCTTTTGCCTATATATATACTCTTATACCCTAAAAACATCAGGGGGAGCCACGAAACCAGCTTTCCACCGCCGCAACCTTCTGTACCCATGAGATCCCATCTTGGGGATCTGCCGGAGGGGGAATCGATCACGGAGGGCTTCTACATCAACACCATTACCTCTCCGATGAAGCGTGAGTAGTTTACCACAGACATTCGGGTCCATAGTTATTAGCTAGATGGCTTCTTCTCTCTCTTTGATTCTCAATACAAAGTTATCCTCGATGTTCTTGGAGATCTATTCGATGTAATATTATTTTACGGTGTGTTTGCCGAGATCCGATGAATTGTGGATTTATGATCAAGATTATCTATGAATATTATTTGGTTCTTCTCTGAATTCTTATATGCATGATTTGATATATTTGCAAGTCTCTTCGAATTATCGGTTTAGTTTGGCCTACTAGATTGATTTCTTGCCATGAGAGAAGTGCTTAGCTTTGGGTTCAATCTTGCGGTGTCCTTTCCCAGTGACAGTAGGGGTAACAAGGCATGTATTGTATTGTTGCCATCGAGGATAAAAAGATGGGGTTTTCATCATATTGCTTGAGTTAATTCCTCTACATCATGCCATCTTGCTTAATGCGTTACTCCGTTCTTATGAACTTAATACTCTAGATGCATGCTGGATAGCGGTTGATGTGTGGAGTAATAGTAGTAGATGCAGGCAGGAGTCGGTCTACTTGACACAGACGTGATGGTTCATGATCATTGCCTTAGATGTCATCATAATTATGCGTTTTTCTATCAATTGCTCGGCGGTAATTTGTTCACCCACCGTAATACATGCTATCTCGAGAGAAGCCACTAATGAAACATATGGCCCCCAGGTCTCTTTTCCATATTATTGAATCTCGTTTACATCTTGCTAGTTTCCGATCTATTTTTTGCAATCTTTACTTTTCAATCTATAGATCAAAAATACCAAAAATATTGCTTTATTATCTCTATCAAATCTCACTTTTGCGAGTGACCGTGAAGGGATTGACAACCCCTTTATTGCGTTGGTTGCAAGTTCTTGATTGTTTGTACAGGTATTCGGTGACTTGTTCGTCATCTCCTACTAGATTGATACCTTGGTTCTCAAAACTGAGGGAAATATTTACGCTACTTTGCTGCATCACCCTTTCCTCTTCAAGGGAAAACCAACGCAAGCTCAAGAGGTAGCAAGAAGGATTTCTGGCGCTGATGCCGGGGAGATCTTCGTCAAGTCAAGCCATACCAAATACCCATCATAAACTCTTCTCCCTTGCATTACATTATTTGCCATTCGCCTCTCATTTTCCTCTCCCCCACTTCTAAAACGATTTTCGAAAACCTTTGCCTTTTATTCGCCCCTCTTCCATTCGTCTCTTTTTGCTTGCTTCTTGTGTGCTTGTGTGTTGGATTGATTGCTTGTCACGATGGATCAAGATAATACTAAATTGTGTGACTTTTCCAATACCTACAACAGTGATTTTATTACCACTCTGATTGCTCCTACTACCAATGTTGAATCTTGTGAAATTAATGCCGCTTTGTTGAATCTTGTTATGAAAGATCAATTTTCTGGCCTTCCTAGTGAAGATGCCGGAACCCATCTAAACAACTTCATTGATTTGTGCGATATGCAAAAGAAGAAAGATGTGGATAATGATATTGTTAAATTGAAGCTATTTATGTTTTCCCTTAGAGATCATGCTAAAACTTGGTTCTCATCTTTGCCTAAAAATAGTATTGATTCATGGAATAAGTGCAGAGATGCTTTTATCTCTAAGAATTTCCCTCCCTCTAAGATCATCTCCCTTAGGGACGATATTATGAATTTTAAGCAACTTGATCATGAGCATGTTGCACAAGCTTGGGAGAGGATGAAATTGATGATATGTAATTGCCCTACACATGGTTTGAATTTGTGGACGATTATACAAAAAAATTATGCTGGGTTGAATTTTGCTTCTAGAAATCTTTTAGATTCAGCTGCGGGAGGCACTTTTATGGAAATCACTTTAGGATAAGCCACTAATCTCCTAGATAATATTATGGTTAATTATTCTCAATGGCACACCGAAAGATCCACTAGTAAAAAAGTTCATGCAATTGAAGAGATTAATGTTTTGAGTGGAAAGATGGATGAACTTATGAAATTGTTTGCTAATAAAAGTGTTTTTATGATCCTAATGATATGCCTTTGTCCACTTTGATTGATAATAATAATGAATCTATGGATGTGAATTTTGTTGGAAGGAACAATTTTGGTAACAACGCGTATATAGGAAATTTTAATCCTGGGTCGTTTCCTAGTAATTCATCTAATAATTATGATAATTCCTACAACAACTCTTATGGAAATTTTAATAAGTTGCCCTCTGATTTTGAGAATAGTGTTAAAGAATTTATGATTTTGCAAAAGAATTTCAATGCTTTGATTGAAGAAAATTTGCTTAAGATTGATGAGTTGGCTAGGAACGTGGATAGAATTTCTCTTGATGTTGATTCTTTGAAATTTAGATTTATTCCACCTAAGCATGATATACATTGAGTCTCTCAAAGCCATGAGAATTTCCATTGATGAGTGCAAAGAAAGAACCGCTAGGATGCGTGCTAAAAAAGATTGGTTTGTGAAAGCGTGTTCTTCTAGTTTTCATGATAATAATGATGAAGATCTTAAAGTGATTGATGTGACTCCTATTGAATATTTGATTTCCAATATGAATCTTGATAAAGGTGGGACTAGAGATGAGTCAACTTTAGTTAAAAGGCGTCCCAATGATTCGGAGTTTTTAGATCTAGATGCAAAAAATTGATAAAAGTGAGATTGAAGAGGTCAAAACTTTAAGTAGCAATGAACCCACTATTTTGGATTTCAAGGAATTTAATTATGATAATTGCTCTTTGATAGATTATATTTCTTTGTTGCAATCCGTGTTAAATTCTCCTCATGCTTATAATCAAAATATCATTGATGTTTTGATGCAATCTTTTGAGAAAAGCTTGAACTAGAAGTTTCTATCCCTAGAAAACTTTATGATGAGTGGGAACCTACTATTAAGATTAAGATTAAAGATTATGAATGTTATGCTTTGTGTGATTTGGGTGCTAGTGTTTCCACAATTCCAAAAAATTTGTGTGATGTGCTAGGTTTCCGTGAATTTGATGATTGTTCTTTAAATTTGCATCATGCGGATTCCACC
Organism: Triticum dicoccoides; assembly: GCF_002162155.2. Lineage (NCBI taxonomy): Eukaryota > Viridiplantae > Streptophyta > Magnoliopsida > Poales > Poaceae > Triticum > Triticum dicoccoides. Next base: position 678,175,372 of record NC_041389.1, read on the forward strand.
ATTAAGAAACCTTTGGGAAGGATTAATGATGTTCTTATTGTTGCAAATAGGAATTATGTGCCTATATATTTCATTGTTCTTGATATAGATTGCAATCCTACATGTCCAATTATTCTTGGTAGACCTTTCCTTAGAACGATTGGTGCAATTATTGATATGAAAGAAGGAAATATTAGATTCCAATTTCCGTTAAGGAAAGGCATGGAACACTTTCCTAGGAAGAAAATTAAATTTCCTTATGAATATATTATGAGAGCCACTTATGGATTGCATACCAAAGATGGCAATACCTAGATCTATTCGTGTTTTTATGCCTGGCTAGGGGCGTTAAACGATAGCGCTTGTTGGGAGGCAACACAATTTTATTTTCGTTCTTTCCTTTTTGCTCCTGTTTAGTAATAGATAATTCATCTAGCTTCTGTTTAGATGTTGTTTTATGTGTTTAATTAGTGCTTGTGCCAAGTAGAACCTTTGGGAAGACTTGAGTGAAGTCTTTGCGATCTTGCTGTGAAAAACAGAAACTTTTGCACTCACGAGAATAGCTGTCATTTTTTATAGAAGAGTGCTTTTAGGTTGATTCTTTTTGTAGAAGATTAATAGACAAATTCCTCACGTCCACCAGTTTATTTTAGAATATTTAGAGTTACAGTAGTATTCGAAAGTTACAGATTGCTACAGACTGTTCTGTTTTTAACAGATTCTGATTTTCGTGTGTTGTTTGCTTATTTTGATGAATCTATGAGTAGTATCGGTGGTATGAACCATAGAGAAGTTGGAATGCAGTAGGTTTAACAAAAATATAAATAAAGAATGAGTTCATTACAGTACCTTAAAGTGATGGTTTATTTTCTTATACTAACGGAGCTCATGAGATTTTCTGTTCAAGTTTTGTGTTGTGAAGTTTTCAAGTTTTAGGTAAAGATTTGATGGATTTTGGAATAAGGAGTGTCAAGAGCCTAAGCTTGGGGATGCCCAAGGCACCCCAAGGTAAAATTCAAGGACAACCTGAAAGTGCGTTATATCGACTAGAGGGGGTGAATAGGCGATTTTTGTGAATTCTTCACTGAGGAATTTGCTGGTGAGGAAATTCCTTAGCGAAGAACTACTTGTAGTGGAATAAGTACTCAGAAGTAAACATAACAGAACACAAGCATAGTCATCATGATGAAATGAAGGCAAGCGCAGAGTACAAAAAGCGTAAACACAGGATAACACAGGATGAAGACGGACAGACTGAAGAAATTGAACTGAGGAAATTGAGAAAGTCTTCAGTCAAAGTCTTCAAACAGATATGAACAAGCACACAACAAGTGAAATGAGTAATTGAAAGAGTTGAGGAAATAGAACCAGTAAGCTTGGTGAAGACAATGATTTGGTAGACCAGTTCCAACTGTTGTCTCAGTTGTACATCTGGTTGGAGCGGCTAGGTATTTAAACCAAAGGACACGCAGTCCCGGACACACAGTCCTCACCGTATTCTCCTTGAGCTAAAGTCACACAGACCTCACCCAATCACTCGTGGTAAGTCTTCAGGTGACTACCGAACCTTCACAAACTCGGTCACTCGGCGATCCACAATTCCTCTTGGATGCTCTAGACCTTGACGCCTAACCGTCTGGAAGAAGCACATTCTTCAAAGGAAACAAGCGTCGGATCCATGCAGGATCAATCTCTTCAGTGATGCTCAATCACTTTGGGTTTGAAGGTATTTGGGTTTGGGTTTTCCTCACTTGATGATTTTCGCTCAAAGTCCTCAGAGGATGGGTTGCTCTCAAATGACAAGTGTCAGTTTCTCTCGGAGCAGCCAACCAGCTAGTGGTTGTAGGGGGCGGCTATTTATAGCCTGGGGAGCAGCCTGACATGATAAGACATAAATGCCCTTCAATGATATGACCGTTAGGTGGGTAGATATTTTGGGACAGCTGGCGCGTAGCACATCAACGGTCGGAATTTTGACTCTCAAATTCCTTAGGGCTATCATGTTCCTCACTGTGTAGGCAATCCGCACTGGCGAATTCCTAACTCCTCAGCCAGAACAAATTCCTTAGCAACCAGAAGAACTTTGTCTCTGTTATCGAAGAAATTGACTGAGCTGTATGAGATTTCCAATGGCTTCACTCGAAGGGATTGGTAGGTGTAGGATTTTGAGTTGAGCATCACATGGAAATTTTTCCTTAGTATTTCCTCGACCCCCTTTAATAGTACGATGTTTCCTATGACTCAAGAAAGAGAAAATGAAACAATAAAAACAAAAGTCTTCATGCTTCATGTTCCTCGAATGATTGCTAAGTCTTCAAGGTCACACCAATTTCTTCACTTTCAAAGTCTTCAGAAAGTCTTGTAAAATCCAAAGTCTTCAGTCGAAGAACTTCATTTTTAGGGGTCGACTTTCTCTGTAAATATCAAACCCCTCATAGACTTATAGAGCTGTGTACACTCACAAACGCATCAGTCCCTTAACCTATAAGTCTTCAATACACCAAAATCACTAAGGGGCACTAGATGCACTTACACAACAAAAAGCCTAAGCTTGGGGATGCCCCGGAAGGGATCCCCTCTTTTGTCTTTCTCTATCGGTAACTTTACTTGAGGCTATATTTTTATTCGCCACATGATATGTGTTTTGCTTGGATCGTCTTGTATAATTTGAGTCTTTGTTTTTTAGTTTATCACAATCATCCTTGCTGTACACACTTTTTGTGAGAGACACGCATGAATCGTGATTTATTAGAATACTCCACGTGCTTCACTTATATCCTTTGAGCTAGACAATATTTCTCTAGTGCTTCACTTATATCTTTATAGAGCACGGCGGTGGTTTTTTTTTAAAAAAATTGTTGGTCTCTCATGCTTACTTATATTATTTTGAGTCTTTTAGAACAACATGGTAATTTTCTTTGGTTATAAAATTAGTCATAATATGATGGGCATCCAAGACGGGTATAATAAAAACTTTCATATACAGTGCATTGAATACTATGAGAAGTTTGATTCTTTATGATTGTTTTGAGATATGAAGATGATGACATTAGAGTCATGCTATTAGAGTAGTCGTGAATTTCAGAGATACTTGTGATAAAGTTTGTGATTCCCGTAGCATGCACGTATGGTGAACCGTTATGTGATGAAGTTGGAGCATGATTTATTTATTGATTGTCTTTCTTATGAGTGGCGGTCGGGGACGAGCGATGGTCTTTTCCTACCAATCTATCCCCCTAGGAGCATGCGTGTAGTACTTCGTTTCGATAACTAATAGATTTTTGCAATAAGTATGTGAGTTCTTTATGACTAATGTTGAGTCCATGGATTATACGCACTCTCACCCTTCCACCATTGCTAGCCTCTCTAGTACCGCGCAACTTTCGCCGGTACCATACACCCACCATATACATTCATCAAAACAGCCACCATACCTACCTATTATGGCATTTCCATAGCCATTCCGATATATATTGCCATGCAACTTTCCACCGTTCCGTTTATTATGACACACTCCATCATTGTCATATTGCTTTGCATGATCATGTAGTTGACATCGTATTTGTGGCAAAGCCACCATTCATAATTCTTCATACATGTCACTCTTGAATCATTGCACATCCTAGTACACCGCCAGAGGCATTCACATAGAGTCATATTTTGTTCTAAGTATCGAGTTCTAATTCTTGAGTTGTAAGTAAATAAAAGTGTGATGATCTTCATTATTAGAGCATTGTCCCAGTGAGGAAAGGATGATGGAGACTATGATTCTTCCACAAGTCGGGATGAGACTCCGGACGAAAAAAAAGAGGCCATAAAAAAGAAAAGAGAAAAGGCCCAAATAAAAAAATGAGAGAAAAAGAGAGAAGGGGCAATGCTACTATCCTTTTTCCACACTTGTGCTTCAAAGTAGCACCATGATCTTCATAATAGAGAGTCTCCTATGTTGTCACTTTCATATACTAGTGGGAATTTTTCATTATAGAACTTGGCTTGTATATTCCAATGATGGGCTTCCTCAAAAGTGCCCTAGGTTTTCGTGAGCAAGCAAGTTGGATGCACACCCACTTAGTTTCTTTTTGAGATTTCATACACTTATAGCTCTAGTGCATCCGTTGCATGGCAATCCCTACTCACTCACATTGATATCTATTGATGGGCATCTCCATAGCCCGTTGATACGCCTAGTTGACGTGAGACTATCTTCTCATTTTTGCCTTCTCCACAACCACCATTCTATTCCACCTATAGTGCTATGTCCATGGCTCACGCTCATGTATTGCGCGAAGATTGAAAAAGTTTGAGAACATCAAAAGCATGAAACAATTGATTGGCTTGTCATCGGGGTTGTGCATGATTAAATACTTTGTGTGATGAAGATAGAACATAACCAGACTATATGATTTTGTAGGGATAGCTTCCTTTGGCCATGTTATTTTGAGAAGACATGATTGCTTTGTTAGTATGTTTGAAGTATTATTGTTTTTATGTCAATATTAAACTTTTGTCTTGAATCTTCCGGGCCTGAACATTCATGCCACAATAAAGAAAATTACATTGATAAATATGTTAGATAGCATTCCACATCAAAATTTCCGTTTTTATCATTTACCTACTCGAGGATGAGCAGGAATTAAGCTTGGGGATGCTTCATATGTCTCCAACGTATCTATAATTTTTGATTGTTCCATGATATTATATTATCTGTTTTGGATGTTTAATGGGCTTTAATATACTCTTTTATATTATTTTTGGACTAACCTATTAACCGAAGGCCCAGTGCCAGTTTCTGTTTTTTTGCCTATTCTAGAGTTTTGCAGAAAAGGGATACCAAACGGAGTCCAAATGAATGAAACCTTCGCGTTGAGCTTTCTTGGACAGAAAGCAAACCAGAAGACTTGGAGATGAAGTCAGAGACGTAACAAGGAGGCCACGAGGCAGGCGGGCGCGCCCAGGGGGGTAGGCATGCCGCCCACCCTCGTGGGCCCCTCGTAGCTCCACCACCTAGTTCTTTCGCCTACATATACTCTTATACCCTAAAAACATCAGGGGGAGCCACAAAACCACTTTTCCACCACCGCAACCTTCTGTACCCGTGAGATCCCATCTTGGGGCCTTTTTCAGCGATCTGTCGGAGGGGGAATCGATCATGGAGGGCTTCTACATCAACACCATTACCCCTCCGATGAAGCATGAGTAGTTTACCACAACATTCGGGTCCATAGTTATTAGCTAGATGGCTTCTTCTCTCTCTTTGATTCTCAATACAAAGTTCTCCTTGATGTTCTTGGAGATCTCTTTTATGTAATATTCTTTTGTGGTGTGTTTGTCGAGATCTGATGAATTGTGGATTTATGATCAAGATTATCTATGAATATTTTTGGTTCTTCTCTGAATTCTTATATGCATGATTTGATATATTTGCAAGTCTCTTCGAATTATTGGTTTAGTTTGTCCTACTATATTGATCTTTCTTGCCATGAGAGAAGTGCTTAGCTTTGGGTTCAATCCTGCGATGTCCTTTTCTAGTGACAGTAGAGGCAGCAAGGCACATATTGTATTGTTGCCATCGAGGATAAAAAGATGGGGTTTTCATCACATTGCTTGAGTTAATTCCTCTACATCATGTCATCTTGCTTAACGCGTTACTCCGTTCTTATGAACTTAATACTCTAGATGCATGCTGGATAGCGGTCGATGTGTGGAGTAATAGTAGTAGATGCAGGCAGGAGTTGGTCTACTTGACACGGACGTGATGCCTATGTTCATGATTGAAGGAAATATGCCCTAGAGGCAATAATAAAGTTATTATTTATTTCCTTATTTCATGATAAATGTTTATTATTCATGCTATAATTGTATTAACCGGAAACATAATACATGTGTGAATACATAGACAAACAGAGTGTCACTAGTATGCCTCTACTTGACTAGCTCGTTAATCAAAGATGGCTATGTTTCCTAACCATGAACAATGAGTTGTTATTTGATTAACGAGGTCACATCATTAGTTGAATGATCTGATTGACATGACCCATTCCATTAGCTTAGCACACGATCGTTTAGTATGTTGCTATTGCTTTCTTCATGACTTATACATGTTCCTATGACTATGAGATTATGCAACTCCTGTTTGCCGGAGGAACACTTTGGGTGCTACCAAACATCACAACGTAACTGGGTGATTATAAAGGAGCATTACAGGTGTCTCCAAAGGTAGATGTTGGGTTGGCGTATTTCGAGATTAGGATTTGTCACTCCGATTGTCGGAGAGGTATCTCTGGGCCCTCTCGGTAATACACATCACATAAGCCTTGCAAGCATTACAACTAATATGTTAGTTGTGAGATGATGTATTACGGAACGAGTAAAGAGACTTGCCGGTAACGAGATTGAACTAGGTATTGGATACCGACGATCGAATCTCGGGCAAGTAACATACCGATGACAAAGGGAATAACGTATGTTGTTATGCGGTCTGACCGATAAAGATCTTCGTAGAATATGTAGGAGCCAATATGGGCATCCAGGTCCCACTATTGGTTATTGACCGGAGACGTGTCTCGGTCATGTCTACATTGTTCTCGAACCCGTAGGGTCCGCACGCTTAAGGTTTCGATGACAGTTATATTATGAGTTTATGAGTTTTGATGTACCGAAGGAGTTCGGAGTCCCGGATGAGATCGGGGACATGACGAGGAGTCTCGAAATGGTCGAGACGTAAAGATCGATATATTGGACGACTATATTCGGACATCGGAAAGGTTCCGAATGATTCGGGTATTTTTCGGAGTACCGGGTAGTTACAGGAGAAGTAATGGGCCTTGATGGGCTTTAGTGGGAAGAGGAAAAAGGCTGCTGCGCCCCCCCTCCCCTTTGGTCCGAATTGGACTAGGGAAAAGGGGGCCGGCCACCTATTCTTCTCCTCCTATTCCTTGTCCCTTCCTCCCCTCTTGGTGGACTCCTACTAGGACTTGGAGTCCTAGTAGGACTCCCTATCCTGGCCGCACCTTTGCCTTGGCCGGCCTCCTCCTCCTCCATCCTTTATATACGGAGGCAGGGGGCACCTCTAGACACAGAAGTTGATCCACGTGATCTGTTCCTTAGCCGTGTGCGGTGCCCCCTGCCACCATATTCCTCGATAATACTGTAGCGGAGTTTAGGCGAAGCCCTGCTGCTGTAGTTCATCAAGATCGTCACCACGCCGTCGTGCTGACGGAACTCTTTCCCGACACTTTGCTGGATCGGAGTCCGGGGATCGTCATCGAGCTGAACGTGTGCTCGAACTCGGAGGTGCCGTAGTTTCGGTGCTTGATCGGTTGGATCGTGAAGACGTACAACTACTTCCTCTACGTCGTGTCATCGCTTCCGCAGTCGGTCTGCGTTGGGTACGTAGACAATACTCTCCCCCTCGTTGCTATGCATCACATGATCTTGCGTGTGCGTAGGAAAATTTTGAAATTACTACGTTCCCTAACAATGATCATTGCCTTAGATGTCATCATAATTATGAGGTTTTCTATCAATTTCTCGGCGGTAATTTGTTCACCCACCGTAATACATGCTATCTCGAGAGAAGCCACTAGTGAAACCTATGGCCCCTGGGTCTCTTTTCCATATTATTGAATCTCGTTTACATCTTGCTAGTTTCCGATCTATTATTTTGCAATCTTTACTTTTCAATCTATAGATCAAAAATACTAAAATATTACTTTATTATATCTATCAGATCTCACTTTTGTGATTAACGGTGAAGGGATTGACAACCCCTTTATCGCGTTGGTTGCAAGTTCTTGATTGTTTGTGCAGGTATTTGGTGACTTGTGCATCGTCTCCTACTGGATTGATACCTTGATTCTCAAAACTGAGGGAAATACTTATGCTACTTTGCTGCATCACCCTTTCCTCTTCAAGGGAAAACCAACGCAAGCTCAAGAGGTAGCAGATGACAATACACAATTCTTCCATATGATTGCGAATGGTAAACATAGGAAGAAAAAAGTCATACAGCTTGATCAGGACGAGGGGACAATTGTTGGGCATGAGAACCTGGAAGCTTATATCTCTAATTACTATAAACAACAGTTTGGGCATTCGGAAGCAAGCACGGTGACCCTAGATGAATCTGTTATTAGAGATATACCTCAGCTCCAGGTGGAGGAGAATGATATTCTCTCTGCACCTTTTACCGAGAAGGAGGTTTTGAATGCAATCTCGCAAGTGAAACCGAACAAAGCACCAAAACCAGATGGGTTTCCAGCCGAATTTTATAATTTTTTTTGGCATATTATTAAGGACGATCGTATGCCTATGTTTCATGATTTCTTTTGCGGGCATTTAGAGTTGTTTCATCTTAACTTTGGCATGATTACATTGTTGCCAAAGAAAGAAGAGGCAGTTCGGATCGAGCAATTTAGGCCCATATGTCTTCTCAATGTGAGTTTCAAAATTTTCACAAAGGTGGGTACCAATAGATTGATGCAGATTGCTCATTCAGTGGTACAACCGAGTCAGACAGCATTCATGCCAGGGAGAGACATACTTGAAGGGGTGATCATTTTGCATGAAACGCTTCATGAAATTCATTCGAAGAAGCTAGACGGGGTTATCTTTAAAGTGGATTTCGAGAAGGCATATGATAAAGTTAAGTGGCCTTTTCTTCAGCAGGCAATGCGCATGAAAGGTTTTAGTGAAGCTTGGCGGGACCAAGTGGGGTCTCATGTCCAGAAGGGTAGTGTCGGCATTAAGGTTAACGATGATATCGATCATTATTTTTAGACAAACAAGGGTTTGAGACAAGGGGATTCCATGCCTCCTCTCTTGTTTAACATAGTCGCTGATATACTAGCCATTCTCATTGGTAGGGCCAAGCAACATGGTCAGGTGGAGGGGTTAGTCCCTCATCTGGTTGATGGAGGAGTATCCATTTTGCAGTACGCTGACGACACTATCTTATTCGTGGAACATGACATTGCTAAGGCGCGCAATATGAAACTCATACTATGTATTTTCAAACAATTGTCAGGTTCAAAGATAAACTTTCGCAAGAGCGAGTTGTTCTGCTTTGGGAAGGCCAAAGACGAACAGACACATATAGACAATTGTTCGGGTGTGAATTAGGTTCTTTACCATTCAGTTATTTGGGCATATCGATTCATCACCATAAGCTATCCAACAAAGAATGGAAGTGTATCGAAGATCGAATTGAAAAAAAGCTGAGCTGCTGGAAGGGCAGGCTTATGTATTATGGAGGTCGGCTAGTACTAATTAACTCCGTACTGACTAGTATGCCGATGTTTCTATTATCGTTCTTTGAAATTCCGAAAGGGATTCAGAAATGACTTGATTTCTTTAGATCTCGGTTCTTCTAGCAATCAGATGAGGCCAAGAGGAAATACTGTCTCGTGCGATGGGATATCCTTTGCCGACCTAAAGACCAGGGGGTCTCGGTATTGAGATTTTAGAAATCAAGAACAAGTGCCTTATGAGCAAATGGCTCTACAAGTTAGAGACTGAGCCAGATGGCATGTGGGCTCAGATTTTACGCAATAAGTATTTACACTCCAAAATGCTCGCTCAGGTTACCATACGACAACTGACTCGCCATTCTGGAAAGGGTTGATGAGAACGAAGGACATGTTCTTTCGTATGGTCAAATTCTTGGTTGGCAATGGGATGTCAACAAGATTTTGGGAGGACACGTGGTTAGGGGAGACTCCCCTGGCTGTACAATATCTGACCCTGTATAACATTGTGCAACGTAAAGAGGATTACGTTGGCACAATATTCCAATTGATTCCCTTGAATATTCAGTTCAGACGTGCTTTAGTTGGTGAGCGATGGAATGCCTGGATGCACTTGGTCCGGAGATTGATAGATGTTCAACTCTCCGACCAACCGGATTCGACGCAATGGAAATTAACTAAAAATAGGGTTTTTACGGTAAAATCCTTCTATTTGGAGTTAATTAACTCTGGCCCAATCTCACGATCACTGCATATTTGGAGGGTTAAGATACCCTTGCGTATCAAAAAATTTATGTGGTTCGTCCACGAGCAAGTAATACTCACCAAGGACAACTTAATCAAGAGGCGATGGGTAGGCAGTTCACGTTGTTGTTTTTGTGATCAGGATGAAACAATACAACACTTATTCCTTGAGTGCCCACTCACCAAATTGCTTTGGAGAACGATTCGTATAGCCTTCAACATCAATCCTCCAGTTGACATTGAGTCATTGTTTGGAACGTGGTTAGCTGGGGTTGAACATGCTACTGCGGCTCGTATTCGGATTGGAATATGTGCACTATTATGGGCTATATGGAACTATCGGAATGATTTGATATTTAATAGACAAGACGCTTTAACTTTCTTGCAGGTCATCTTCAGAGCTACCGCTTGGATCCATACTTGGTCCTTACTCACTCCTGCGCAGTGGCAGAGGCAGGCCCCAAGCAGCCCGGCCCGCTCCCTGGGGCGCGAGACCAATTTCCTTTGGGTACTGGAGCATCACTTTAGCTACAGTGCTGCAGTGCACCAAAGGCTGCCCGGGGCTTCACTTTTTCCTGCCGCCGCTACTGCTCCTGCGGACTCCAGAGAGCCTTTGGTTACTGGGTGCAACCAGTGGGAGATAGTAGCATAGGCTATATTCAACCGGTTTGGATGGCGGTCGCATAACATGATAGGAGTTTAGGGAGATTATCCTTCTTATTGCCGTACCAGTTGTGATCGTCAGCATTGCTTTTTCTTTTTTCTCTCCACTTGCGAGGTATAATACTTTTAAGACTTTGTGATACTTCATGGATCTTTTAATAAGATGGATGCATGCACCATATGGTGCAGAGGCCGGGGGTATGCCTCCATTTCCAAAAAAAAGATTGACACTCGTCACCTTTCGACATTGCTGCCCCATGACTCGCCTTCTTCGGTCTTAAAAGATAACACGGTGGATGGTGCTACTGTATACCGTCTCACGCGGCCATGAATCAGAACCGGAGATTTCCTTGGATGGAGAGGATGACGATAGATGTATGTATGAGGTCTCTGACATCCCTGGTACCTTTAAGTGAGTATATTAGTTCAGTGTGGTATCGATTCCTCGCTGAGGATGCTTCGTGCTCTTATTTCCCCGTGAAACATTGATAAGGAGAGTTTAAATTCAATATGGCGATGCGAGAAACTCAGTGTCCACTGACTTCTCTCTTTCTTTGACTATGCAATCATGACACCGATCATTATCCAAATATAAGACGTGTTTGTAGGCTAATTTGATACGAAGGGAGTATATTTTATTTTTCCTCTCTTGTTTTTCATTGGATGTTGTTTTAGAAATGGGGGAGGACCCCCGGCCTCTTCATCTGGATGATGCATGCAGCCATTTTATTAATTATTCACACAAGACCTTACGAAGTGATACAACAGTAAGACTAAAGCCACCGTCTAGGCAACACCTATCGCTACTCCTATCCAATTGATGAGGGATGTTGATAGTCTGGGCCTAATACCAAACAGACCTTGCAGCCAAACCTAACATCTAAGACCTGAGGTACCATCCAAGACGTCTGCCGAGTATGGGTCACCCACCGGTCCGGCGCACTCCTCAACCAGGACACCTGCCGGGTATGAAGTCGCCGTAGCCACCTGCCACCAATCCATCTTCAGAGCTGTACTGCTGCATCTACCTTGCCTGGTCTAGCTGCCGTCAACGCCACCATGACGCCAGACCGCGTCACCCTCCTACGCGAGTCCATCTCCGCGCATCGAACACCGAGTCACCACAACGCCATGCCGCCGAGACCCACCGCCATCAATGAGTGAGACGACACATCGCTCCACCAAAGAATCCATCCTCTGGTCCCTCGATCACATGTGTACCTCCAAGAATTATGCCCAAAGGGGGAACGACACCAGAGCGCCGCTGTCATCCGATCATCCGATCTAGGGTTTCCCCCGGATGTAGCAGAGAGTGGCCTTGAACTTCTCCACGGCGATGCCTTCAAGAAGGGAACGATGTAGATAGCGCCGCCACCGCCGGCCTTGGTAGTAGCCGAAAGCAGGTTTTCACCCAGATCTGTCCGAAGGAATCCAACTCCCATGCACAGCCGCCGCCACCACCAGGCTGAGCACACGCCGTCGGCGGCACCTCCACGATTCCCAGAGGCCGCGAGATCACCGACGGAACCTGGCCACCAGATGCACCACCGTCGCCATCCCGCAGGGCCATCGACCAATCCCATCTCCAAAGCCTCCATCCCCGATCCAATCTGGGAGTATCCAGATCCGCCGCCAGGAGGCAGTGCCCATGCCAGGGACGCCGCACCACCGGAGGGATGCCACACCGTCGAGCTAGCAGGGTGTCAGGGGAAGGCGCTGGGGACGGAAGTGACCTCCTACCCTACGACGTTGTTGAGGAGAAGGAGCTATTGGAAATATGCCCTAGAGGTAATAATAAAATGATTATTATTATATTTCCTTGTTCATGATAATTGTTTATTGTTCATGCTATAATTGTATTAACTGGAAACCGTAATACATGTGTGAATACATAGACCACAACATGTCCCTAGTGAGCCTCAAGTTGACTAGCTCGTTGATCAATAGATGGTTATGGTTTCCTGACCATGGCATTAGATGTCATTGATAATGTGATCACATCATTAGGAGAATGATGTGATGGACAAGACCCATTCCTAAGCATAGCACAAGATCGCGTAGTTCATTTGCTAGAGCTTTTCTAATGTCAAGTACCATTTCCTTAGACCATGAGATTGTGCAACTCCCGGATACCGCAGGAATGATTTGGGTGTATCAAACATCACAACGTAACTGGGTGGCTATAAAGGTGCACTACAGGTATCTCCGAAAGTGTCTGTTGGGTTGGCACAAATCGAGAATGGGATTTGTCACTCCATATGACGGAGAGGTATCTCTGGGCCCACTCGGTAATGCATCATCATAATGAGCTCAACGTGACTAATGAGTTAGCCACGAGATCATGCATTACAGAACGAGTAAAGAGACTTGCTGGTAACGAGATTGAACAAGGTATAGGGATACTGACGATCGAATCTCGGGCAAATAACATACCGATGGACAAAGGGAATTATATACTGGATTGATTGAATCCCCGACATCGTGGTTCATCCAATGAGATCATCGTGGAACATGTGGGAGCCAAGATGGGTATCCAGATCCCGCTGTTGGTTATTGGCCAGAGAGCTGTCTCAGTCATGTCTGCATGACTCCCGAACCCGTAGGGTCTACACACTTAAGGTTCAGTGACGCTAGAGTTGTTATGGGAAATAGTATGTGGTTACCGAAGGTTGTTCGGAGTCCCGGATGAGATCCTGGACATGACGAGGAACTCCGGAATGGTCAGGAGGTGAAGATCGGTATATTGTACGAAGGGTATTTGTTGGTGATATAACTACTGAGCTTTGAAGGACTCAAAGGATACGCAGTGGGCCGAATGACTAAGAGTCGTCGCGGCAAGCTCTACATCGACGACGCAAGGTGGGGCCCCGAGGTCGGCTCAATTTAGTACGGGTACCGTGTCCCCTTTGGCGGAATTCACGTTTTCATCGGCAATATTGGCGAACCGGGCCCTGAGCCGGACATCTGCACCGACCTCGTCGAAACGGCTCAGCGTGCAAGTCTCGCTCGGATTCAGCCTGCCGTGTAGCGTGCGTTCGTAAGATGTGTCCATGGGATCGGATCTGAACCGGTGTCCGAAGGTGAGACGGTCGCTTATTCCGACGGTGAATCATCCTCCGGCAAGACTGAGTCCCTGTATCAAGTTCATGACGGTGTGTACAAAGGGTATTTCGATGGCACCGGTATTCCGGAATTCCTTGAACCGCCAAACCGAGTCACAATCTTCATGGCCGGAACAGAGCCAATTTTGCAAAATTCTACTGTGGCGGCATCCGGACCAGCAGCAGGGGCAGGAGGCTCCGCGCGCCGGCTGGCTCAAATTCTGTCCGGATTGATGGACGCCTGGACAAGGTTATTGGCCACAACAGTTACCCTAGAGACTCAAGATCGACATAACACAGAGGTCACCAAGTTACGGGATTAGATAGCGCAAGCCAAGGAGGACTTGGCGGCAGAAGATACCAGGATGGCTGAGGAATGGGCCGCTTCAGATGCCCAGGCGCAAAGGATTCAAGCCGAGAATTATCGACTTTTGGTGGATCAGAACGCTTCGAATGAAGTATTCAGGAGACATCGATCTCGCTTGCCACCGGATTACAATGCGATGAATCTCTTCGATACGCCAGGAGCAGGAACCAGCAATCCGGCAGCATTAAACCGGACTGTCATACCAAGGACCGGAGCGCCGGATCAACCTCAGGTGATGGGTCCACCTCGACGGATAGAGAACCCGCCACGGTACACAACACCCCCGCCGGGTCACTTCTCTACCCCTTTGGATAATATGATAGCAGCAGCGTCCCGGCTAGCAGCTATTCCGATGGAGGGTGAATCGACAGCGGTGGTTGAGACACGGCGAGCCAGGGATCTTCTTCAAACTGCTATGGTGCAGCAGGAGGCCTACTCATATAGCCGAGACAGGATTCACACGGCCCCACGTCCGAGCAAGAGCTATAGCAAGCACATAGATGAACCAGAGGTGTCCAGCAGTGCGCGGCACCACAACGTCCCTCAGGGACCCAATCCGGCGCGTGGTGAAGTGAAAGCTCAGGACGTGGTGGATAATGGCAGAGCATGAAGGGAGGCCGCTTTAGCAGCACAATATGTGGGTCGTTATCAGCCCGCCCTGGTTCAGGCGACAGCGTCAGTAGACCGGGGCATCGGGCTTGCCTTCAGTTCCTGGGGAGTACCGTGTCTCATTCCGGTTCTCCGTAATGTGTGGCTGCCTAAAGATTTCAAGGGTCCATGTAAGGTGCCTAATTACACCGCTGATTAACCGCCCGAAGCATGGGTGGAAAGTTATGAGATGGCAATGGAGATGCTGGATGTAGATGAAGCATCTTTTGCAAAGTACTTCACGATGATGTTGGAGGGAACAACCTGTACATGGTTGAAGAACCTACCAGCTAACTCCATCGAGTCATGGGACCAATTGAAGGCCCGGTTTATAGCAAATTTTAAAGATACATGTAAACAGCCTATGTCCATTGTGGATTTGGATGCCTGTGTTCAAGGGGAGAATGAGTCAACAACTCATTGGGTGCACCGGGTTTCAGAAGTTTTGCATTCATCGGACCGGATTAATGCTGGCCAAGCAATCATAACACTGGAACGTAATTGCTGGTTTAAGTCGCTGAAGTTGAAGTTGGGATGGCTAAAGCACCACTTCAATGATATGGGAACCCTTATGGCAGCCTTGGTCAAATATGTCGATTCTGATAATACCAAGGATCCCGATTCTGATGAGGAGAAACCGGAGAAGAGAAAGAAGAACGACGGTGCAAAGGGACAGCAACACAACCAAGGGGGCCATGGGAATAATGGTAAGCGCAAAGCGGATAATTCAGATTTTGTGGCTAACGCTAATGTGCATCGTCATAAAGGTAAACTGCCCTAGCGCGGTGACGGAATGAATCTGGAGTGTTTGCTAAACCAGCCCTGCCCAAAGCACGGGACCAAGGAGGTTCCAACAACACATCTTTAGAAAGATTGTCACATTATGAAGGAGTTCAAAAACTCTGATCTCTTTCGGTATGATCAAGGTCCATCGGGCGGTTCAGGTCCAGGTTTTCATGGTGGCGGCGGTTGAAACTCTGGATTTCAGAATAATCAGGGCAACCAGAACAACCAAGGTGGTAATAACCAACAGAATAATCAAGGGAATCAGTAGCAGTCAGGTTATCAGAGTTACCCAAATCAGTTGAATGGTGGGCAGTATCATGTGTTCACTACTAGTTTGTGCAAGCGTGATCAGAAGCTTCACAAGAGGGCAGTTAATGCTGTTGAACCGGCAGTACCACGTTATTTGCGGTGGTCCGAGCAACCCATTGTGTGGAGCAGAGAGGATCATCCGCCCCGGGTTGACAATCCGGGTCACCTGGCTTTGGTGGTGGCACCTCAGGTGGGAGGTTATAAATTCACCAAAGTACTTATGGATGGAGGGAGCAGTATCAACATTCTGTATTATGAGACCTTCCGTCGCATGGGGTTGACAGACAAGAGTCTCAAACCGTCAAACACTATTTTTCATGGTGTAGTACCAGGTAAATCGGCATATCCTGTTGGCAAGATCACTTTGGAGTTGTGTTTGGAGATGAGCATGATTCTAGGTCTGAAACATTGAGCTTTGAAGTGGTGAAGATCCAGAGCACGTACCACGCACTGTTTGGACGGCCGGCTTATGCAAAGTTCATGGCGAGGCCCTGTTGTATTTATTTGCAGCTCAAGATGCCGGGTCATAAGGGGACCATCACAGTTCACGGAAGTCGTAAGATCGCTTTGGATTGCGAGGAAGGTGATGCGGCTTATGCTGAGTTGGTTTGTGCTACAGAGGAATGGAAGTTCTATAAGGACAATGTTGATCCGGCAGACATGACCCCTCTAAAGAAGCCCACCACTGAGCATGACCCGAACCTGAAATTCAAACCGGCTGATGAGACTAAACTTGTTGACTTTGTTCCTGGCGATTCATCCAAACAGTTTAGCATCAGCACAAATCTGGATCCAAAATAGGAAAGCGCGCTCATCAAGTTCATCCGTGAGAACCGGGACATTTTTGCATGGAAGCCTTCTGACATGCCAGGTGTACCGAGGGAACTCGCTGAGCACACTCTCAATATTGATCCCAAGTTTAAACTGGTCAAACAGTTTCTTCGCCGCTTTAACGAGGAGAGACGCAAGGCAATCGGTGAGGAGGTAGCCCGGCTGTTGGCTGCTGGGTTTATTGTTGAAGTGTTTCACCCTGAGTGGTTGGCTAATCCGGTGCTTGTTCTTAAGAAAAACGGTACTTGGCGCATGTGTGTGGACTATACAGATTTGAACAAAGCTTGTCCGGCTGATCCTTTTGCTCTCTCGCCTATTGATCAGATCATTGATGCGATGGCGGGTTTTGAGCGTTTGAGTTTCTTGGATGCTTATTTAGGTTATCATCAGATCAAAATGGCAGTTAAGGACCAGGAGAAGACCGCCTTCATTACTCCTTTTGGAGCCTTCTGCTACGTTTCTATGCCCTTTGGGCTTAAGAGTGCCCAGGCAACTTATCAGCGCTGTGTGCAAAATTGTCTTCACACTTAGATTGGGCGCAATGTTCATGCCTATGTGGATGACATTGTAGTAAAATCCAGGAAGAAGGAGACATTGATAGATGATCTCAAGGAGACCTTTGACAATCTATGTGTTTATAAGATGATGCTGAATCTGGACAAGTGTGTTTTTGTTGTTCCGGCTGGCAAGCTTCTAGGGTTTCTGGTGTCCAACAGAGGCATTGAGGCTAATCCGGAGAAGATCAAAGAGATTACATCTTTGGCTAAACCGGCATGCATTAATGATGTTCAGCGTCTGGCGGGTCGAATTGCAGCTCTAAGCCGGTTTATTAGCCGCTTGGGAGAGAAGGCAATCCCTCTATATGAGATGTTGAAGAAAACAGACACCTTTGTCTGGAGTGATGCGACTAATGCGGCTTTTGAAGACTTGAAGCGGCAAATGGCTGAACCGCTGGTTCTTGCTGCTCTAGTTGACAAAGAGCCCTTGTTATTGTACGTGGCTGCTAATGCCCGTGTTGTCAGTGTGGCAATTGTGGTTGAGCGCAAGGAGGCGGGAAAAGAATATCCGGTTCAACGGCCGGTTTACTATATCAGTGAAGTGCTTATCGAGTCAAAGCAATGATATCCGCATTGGCAGAAGCTGGTATATGGGGGTTTTATGGTGAGTCGGAAGCTCAAACAATACTTTCAAGGCCATCCGATTATAGTGGTCAGTTCAACTCCTTTGGGCGATATAATTCAGAACAGGGAGGCAACTGGCCGGGTTGCAAAATGGGCAATTGAGCTTGGTCCACATGAGTTGAAGTATATGCCTCGAACAACCATCAAATCTCAGGCGTTTGTTGACTTCATCAATGATTGGACCAAGTTACAGGCACCAGAGGACAAACCGGATAACACATACTGGACTATTCACTTTGATGGATCCAGGAAATTGGAGGGCTCGGGGGCTGGAGTTCTCCTTACTTCCCCTCGAGGTGATAAAATTCGTTATTTTCTCCGTTTGATGTTCCCCTGTACTAACAATGTAGCAGAGTACGAGGCTTTACTCCATGGTCTCCGTGTGGCCAAGGAGATGAATTTAAGCCGGGTACGATGCTTCGGAGACTCTGATCTGGTGGCCCAGTGATAACCCACAAGTATAGGGGATCGCAACAGTTTTCGAGGGTAGAGTATTCAACCCAAATTTATTGATTTGACACAAGGGGAACCAAAGAATATTCTCAAGTATTAGCAGCTGAGTTGTCAATTCAACCACACCTAGAAACTTAGTATCTGCAGCAAAGTGTTTAGTAGCAAAGTAATATCATAGTGATGGCAACGGTAACAAAAGTAAAGACAGCAAAAGTAATGTTTTTGGTATTTTTGTAGTGATTGTAATAGTAGCAACAGAAAAGTAAATAAGCGAGAACTAGTATATGGAAAACTCATAGGCACCGGATCAATGATGGATAATTATGCCGGATGTGGTTCATCATGTAACAGTCATAACATAGGGTGACATAGAACTAGCTCCAGTTCATCAATGTAATGTAGGCATGTATTCCGAATATAGTCATACGTGCTTATGGAAAAGAACTTGCATGGCATCTTTTGTCCTACCCTCCCGTGGCAGTGGGGTCCTATTGGAAACTAAGGGATATTAAGGCCTCCTTTTAATAGAGAACCGGAACAAAGCATTAGCACATAGTGAATACATGAACTCCTCAAACTAAGGTCATCACCGGGAGTGGTTCTGATTATTGTCACTTCGGGGTTGCCGGATCATAACACATAGTAGGTGACTATAGACTTGCAAGATAGGATCAAGAACTCACATATATTCATGAAAACATAATAGGTTCAGATCTGAAATCATGGCACTCGGGCCCTAGTGACAAGCATTAAGCATAGCAAAGTCATAGCAACATCAATCTCAGAACATAGTGGATACTAGGGATCAAACCATAACAAAACTAACTCGATTACATGATAAATCTCATCCAACCCATCACCGTCCAGCAAGCCTACGATGGAATTACTCACGCACGGCGGTGAGCATCATGAAATTGGTGATGGAGGATGGTTGATGATGACGACGGCGACGAATTCTCCTCTCCGGAGCCCCGAACGGACTCCAGATCAGCCCTCCCGAGAGAGATTAGGGCTTGGCGGCGGCTCCGTATCGTAAAACGCGATGATTTCTTCTCTCTGATTTTTTTCTCTCTGAAGGCCAATATATGGAGTTGGAGTTGGCATCGGACGGCCACCAGGGGGCCCACGAGGTAGGGGGGCGCCCCCACCCTCATGGACAGGGTGTGGGCCCCCTGGTCTTCTTCTTTTGTGAGGATTTTTTATTAATTATCCTAAGATATTCCATGGAGTTTCAGGTCGTTCCGAGAACTTTTATTTTCTGCACATAAAACAACACCATGGCAATTCTGCTGAAAACAACGCCAGTCCGGGTTGGTTCCATTCAAATCATACAAGTTAGAGTCCAAAACAAGGGAAAAGTGTTTGGAAAAGTAGATACGACGGAGACGTATCAACTCCCCCAAGCTTAAACCCTTGCTTGTCCTCAAGCAATTCAGTTGACAAACTGAAAGAGAAAAAGAAAAACTTTTACAAACTCTGTTTGCTCTTGTAGTTGCAAACATGAAAAGCCAGCACTCAAGTTTCAGCAAATATTATGGACTAACCATACTAACAATAACACAAAGGTCTCACAATTACTCATATCAATAGCATAATCAGCTAGCGAGCTATAATAACAAAACTCGGATGACAACACTTTCTCAAAATAATCATAACATGATATAACAAAATGGTATCTCGCTAGCCCTTTCTGAGACCGCAAAACATAAATGCAGAGCACCTTCGAAGATCAAGGACTAACTAAACATTGCAATTCATGGTAAAAGAGATCCAGTCAAGTCATACCCGATATGAACCAATAATAATGAATGCAAACGACAGTGTGCTCTCCAGCGGGTGCTTTTTAATAAGAAGGGTGATGACTCAACATAAAAGTAAATATATAGGCCCTTCGCAGAGGGAAGCAGGGATTTGTAGAGGTGCCAGAGCTCAGTTTTTAAAATAGAGATTGAATAACATTTTGAGCGGCATACTTTTGCTGTCAACGCAACAACTATGAGATGACGATATCTTCCATGCTAAACAAATTATAGGCGGTTCCCAAACAGAATGGCCCTCCTCCTCCACAAGCATCAATCCATGGCTTGCTCGAAACAACGAGTGCCTCCAACATGCAACGGGTCCCAAGGGGAGTTTTGTTTGCAGTTATTTTGATTTAGTTTGCATAAAGCACGGGACTAGGCATCCCGGTGACCAACCATTTTCTCGTGAATGAGGAGCGGAGTCCACTCCTCTTGAGAATAACCTCCTAACATGGAAAATAAGGACATCCCTAGTTGGAACATGAGTTGCTCGAGTATATAAAACAAAATTTTATTTGAAGGTTTGGAGTTTGGCACATACAAATTTACTTGGAGCGGCGGGTAAATACCGCATAGAGGAAGGTATAGTGGACTCATATGGAACAACTTTGGGGTTTAAGGAGTGTGGATGCACAAGCAGTATTCCCGCTTAGTACAGGTGAAGGCTAGCAAAAGACTGGGAAGCGACCAACTGGGAGAGCGACAATAGTCGTAAACATGCATCAAAATTAATTTACACCAAATACAAACATGAGTAGGATATAATCCACCATGAACATAAATATCATGAAGCCTATGTTGATTTGATTCAACTACATGCGTGAACATGTGCCAAGTCTAGTCACTCAATTCATTTAAAGGAGGATACCATCCGATCATACCGCATCATGATCATTCTAATAGCATGTTGGCACGCAAGGTAAACCATTATAACTCATAGCTAATCAAGCATGGCACAAGCAACTATAATCTCTAAATGTCATTGCAAATATGCTTACTTCATAATAGCTAACTCAGGAATGATGAATCATCATATTTACAAAAACAAGAGAGGTCGAGTTCATACCAGCTTTTCTCATCCCAATAAGTCCATCATATATCATCATTATTGCCTTTCACTTGCACGACCGAACGAAGTGTATAATAATAAGAGTGCACGTGTATTGGACTAAGCTGGAATCTGCAAGCATTCAACTCAAGAGAGAAGACAAGTAATATGGGCTCTAGTTTAAATAAACAATCATGCATATAAGAGCCACTAAGCATTTTCAATATGGTCTTCTCGACCCCCAAAGAAAGGAAAAGAAAAACTATTTACACGGGAAAGCTCCCAACAAGCAAAAGAAGAACGGAAAATATTTTTGGGTTTTCCTTTTTAATTACTACATCAAGGAAATAAACTACTACTATTTTTTTTGGTTTTCTAAGGTTTATTAAACACACAAAAAGAAAGCAGGAAAAAGAAAATAGACTAGCATGGATATTACAGTGAAAGAGTATGAACACCGACATCTAGCAATGAGTGTGTGTGAACATGAATGTAATGTCGGTGGGAAATACGTACTCCCCCAAGCTTAGGCTTTTGGCCTAAGTTGGTCTATTGCCAGGGATGGCCTGGCGGATACCCGTAAGTGAAGCTGGGGTCATACTGTGATGCAGCGGCTATCGCCTCCTGAGCTGCAGCGCAGCGTCGAGCTGCCTCCGCTCTTCTTTCGTATTCATCTGCCTCCTCTCTGGTAATAATATATCTTCCTTTTGTTTTTCCTTCGAGCTTTGGCTCGACGAGCCCCTCAAAAATCTCTTCATTATTTCTGAAACAATCTGAAATTTTTAGTAGCTTCAAATAAAAGTGAACCAACTTTAATAAAATTGATAGCAACAACTCCTACAAGTGCCTAGAGCCTATATAAAGCATTGGAACTACTTGGAACCATATAAATTTGACTTGCAAGCTCAAGAACATGGTCACCTATGCAGCACAAATTTGCAAAGAATAAAGCACTAGAACAAAAACTAATTGGACCAATGGAGGAGTCACATACCAAGGAACAATTTCCCCAAGCAGTTTTGCGAGAGGTGCTTTGAGCAAGGAGACCGAAAATCACAGCAACGAGGGCTGGAACTCGTGCTTGAGTTGTTTTTTCGTGTTTGTGTGAGACAAAGGAAGAAGAAGGGTGCAGGAATAAGTGGAGGAGGGCCACCATGGGCCCATGAGGCAGGGGGGCGCGCCCAGGGGGGTAGGGCGCGCCCTCCACCCTCATGACCAGGTGGCAGCTCCCCCCGCGGTGATTTTTGCACAGTAAATTCTTAAATATTCCCGAAAAAAATCATATTAAATTGGCATGGCATTCTGAGGACTTTTATTTTTGGGATATTTTTATATTGCACAGATAAGTCGGGAGACAGACAGAAAAATACAATTTTACTTTATTTCTACTATATAACAGAAAATATAAAGAGGTACAGAAGGTTGTGCTTCTAGTTTCATCCATCTCATGTTCATAGAAAAGAATCCACTAACAAGGTTGATCAAGTCTTGTTAACGAGTTCATTCCGATTAACACGGAACCAGAGAAATTTCGAATAGCACTAAGTTACCTCGACGGGGATATGAAAATCCCCAACAATTAGTATATCATACTTTTTCTTGACAGTAGGGAGAGGAAATTCAAAACTTCCGAATATAACCGATGGAATTTTTCCAATAGAGTTGATACTGTAAACCTGAGGTTGTTTCCTCGGAAAGTGTACCGTGTGCTCATTACCATTTACATGAAAAGTGACATTGCCTTTGTTGCAATCAATAACAACCCCTGCAGTATTAAGGAAAGGTCTTCCAAGAATAATAGACATACTATCATCCTCAGGAATATCAAGAATAACAAAGTCCGTTAAAATAGTAACGTTTGCAACCACAACGGGCACATCCTCACAAATACCGACAGGTATAGCAGTTGATTTATCAGCCATTTGCAAAGATATTTCAGTAGGTGTCAACTTATTCAAGTCAAGTCTACGATATAAAGAGAGAGGCATAACACTAACACCGGCTCCAAGATCACATAAAGCAGTTTTAACATAATTTCTCTTAATGGAGCATGGTATAGTAGGTACTCCGGGATCTCCAAGTTTCTTTGGTATTCCACCCTTAAAAGTATAATTAGCAAGCATGGTGGAAATTTCAGCTTCAGGTATCTTTCTTTTATTAGTAATAATATCCTTCATATACTTAGAATAAGGATTTGTTTTGAGCACATCAGTTAATCGCATACGCAAAAAGATAGGCCTAATCATTTCAGCAAAGTGCTCAAAATCCTCATCATCCATTTTCTTGGATGGTTTTGGAGGAAATGGCATGGGTTTCTGAACCCATGGTTCCCTTTCTTTACCATGTTTCCTAGCAACAAAGTCTCTTTTATCATAGCGTTGATTCCTTGATTGTGGGTTATCAAGATCAACAACAGGTTCAGCTTCTACATCATTATCATTACTAGGTTGAGCATTAACATGATCATTATCATTAACATTATCACTGGGTTCATGCTCATCACCTGATTGCGTTTCAGCATCAGAAATAGAAATATCATTCGGATTCTCAGGTGGCTCAGCAATAGGTTCACTAGAAGTTTGCAAAGTCCTATCATTTTTCTTTTTCTTCCTTTTAGAAGAACTAGGTACATCAATATCATTTCTCTGAGAATCTTGCTCGATTCTCTTAGGGTGGCCTTCAGGATACAAAGGTTCCTGAGTCATTCTACCGGTTCTAGTAGCCACTCTAACAGCGTAATCATTTTCCTTACTATTCATTTCATCAAGCGCTTCTTTTTGAGCTTTAAGTACTTGTTCTACTTGAGTGGTAACCATAGAAGCATGTTTGCTAACAAGTTTAAGTTCACCTCTAATATCAGCCATATAATCACCCAAGCGTTTAATCATATAGGCATCTTGTTTTAATTATCTACCAAAATAAGCATTAAAGTCATCTTGCTTAAACATAAAGTTATCAAACTCATCCAAGCACTGACTAGCAATTTTAGTAGGAGGGACTTCAGCTTTATCATATCTATAGAGAGAAATTTACCTTTACTACCTGTGTCGGGATATCAGGAGGTTCTTTAGTAAATAAGTAATTGAGATCATATACTTCTTCAACAGGCGGTAAATTAAGACCGTGTATTTCTTCAATAGGAGGTAAATTCTTAACATCTTCAGCTTTAATACCTTTTTCTTTCATAGATTTCTTTGCTTCTTGCATATCTTCAGGACTGAGAAATAGAACACCTCTCTTCTTCGGAGTTGGTTTAGAAATAGGCTCAATAATTGGATCAGAAATTGGCTCAGGAGCTGGCTCGAGAGGTGCCCAATTATTTTCATTTGTCAACATATTGTTCAATAGAATTTCCGCTTCATCCGGTGTTCTTTCCCTGAAAAGAGAACCAACACAACTATCCAGGTAATCTCTGGAAGGATCAGTTAGTCCATTATAAAAGATATCAAGTATTTCAGGTTTCTTAAGAGGATGATCAGGCAAAGCATTAAGTAACTTGAGAAGCCTCCCCAAGCTTGTGGGAGACTCTCTTCTTCAATTTGCACAAAGTTATATATTTCCCTCAAGGCTGCTTGCTTCTTATGAGCAGGGAAATATTTAGCAGAGAAGTAATAAATCATATCCTGGGGACTTTGCACACAACTAGGATCAAGAGAATTAAACCATATCTTAGCATCACCCTTTAATGAGAACTGAAATATTTTGAGTAAATAAAGGTAGCGCGATCTCTCATTATTAGTAAACATGGCAGCTATATCATTTAACTTAGTAAGATGTGCCACAACAGTTTCAGATTCATAGCCATAAAAAGGATCAGATTCAACCAAAGTAATTATATCTGGATCAACAGAAAAATCATAATAATCCTTATCGGGAATGCAAATAGGTGAAGTAGCAAAAGCCGGGTCGGGTCTCATTCTATCTCTAAAAGATTCTTTACTCCATTTAACTAACAACCTCTTACATTCATATCTATCATGGCAAGCAAAGATAGCTGCAGAAGATTCTGCATCAAAAAGATAACCTTCAAGAATAGGAGGCATATTTTCATCATCGCTCTCATCATTGTATTCAGGTGTAATACTTTCTCTTTATCTAGACCTAGCAATTTGCTCATCAAGAAATTCACCAAGGGGCACAATAGTATCAACCATAGAAGTGGTTTCATCATAAGTATCATGCATAGCAGAAGTGGCATCATCAATAACATGCGACATATCAGAATTCATAGCAGTAGCGGGTTTAGGTGTCGCAAGCTTACTTATAACAAAAGAAGAATCTAGTGAATGGCTAGATGGCAGTTCCTTACCTCCCCTCGTAGTTGAGGGCAAAATCTTGGTCTTAGCGTCTTTTAAGTTCTTCATAGTGTCCAACAGATATAAATCCCAAGTGACTCAAAGAATAGAGCTATGCTCCCCGGCAACGGCGCCAGAAAAAGGTCTTGATAACCCACAAGTATAGGGGATCGCAACAGTTTTCGAGGGTAGAGTATTCAACCCAAATTTATTGATTCGACACAAGGGGAGCCAAAGAATATTCTCAAGTATTAGCAGCTGAGTTGTCAATTCAACCACACCTGGAAACTTAGTATCTGCAGCAAAGTGTTTAGTAGCAAAGTAATATGATAGTGATGGTAACGGTAACAAAAGTAAAGACAACAAAAGTAATGTTTTTGGTATTTTTGTAGTGATTGTAACAGTAGCAACGGAAAAGTAAATAAGCGAGAACTAGTATATGGAAAACTCGTAGGCACCAGATCAATGATGGATAATTATGCCGGATGTGGTTCATCATGTAACAGTCATAACATAGGGTGACTCAGAACTAGCTCCAGTTCGTCAATGTAATGTAGGCATGTATTCTGAATATAGTCATACGTGCTTATGGAAAAGAACTTGCATGACATCTTTTGTCCTACCCTCCCGTGGCAGTGGGGTCCTATTGGAAACTAAGGGATATTAAGGCCTCCTTTTAATAGAGAATCGGAACAAAGCATTAGCACATAGTGAATACATGAACTCCTCAAACTAAGGTCATCACCGGGAGTGGTTCCGATTATTGTCACTTCGGGGTTGCCGGATCATAACACATAGTAGGTGACTATAGACTTGCAAGATAGGATCAAGAACTCACGTATATTCATGAAAACATAATAGGTTCAGATCTGAAATCATGGCACTCGGGCCCTAGTGACAAGCATTAAGCATAGAAACATCAATCTCAGAACATAGTGGATACTTGGGATCAAACCCTAACAAAACTAACTCGACTACATGATAAATCTCATAAAACCCATCATCGTCCAGCAAGCCTACGATGGAGTTACTCACGCACGGCGGTGAGCATCATGAAATTGGTGATGGAGGATGGTTGATGATGACGACGGCGACGAATTCCCCTCTCCGGAGCCCCGAACCGACTCCAGATCAGCCCTCCCGAGAGAGATTAGGGCTTGGCGGCGGCTCCATATCGTAAAACGCGATGATTTCTTCTCTCTGATTTTTTTCTCTCCGAAGGCCAATATATGGAGTTGGAGTTGGCGTCGGAGGGCCACCAGGGGGCCCACGAGGTAGGGGGCGCGCCCAGGGGGGGCACGCCCCCACCCTCGTGGACAAGGTGTGGGCCCCCTGGTCTTCGTCTTTTGCGAGGATTTTTTATTAATTACCCTAAGATATTCCGTGGAGTTTCAGGTTGTTCCGAGAACTTTTATTTTTTGCACATAAAACAACACCATGGCAATTCTGCTGAAAACAACGTCAGTCCGGGTTAGTTCCATTCAAATCATACAAGTTAGAGTCCAAAACAAGGGCAAAAGTGTTTGGAAAAGTAGATACGACGGAGACGTATCACCCAGCAAGTTTCTGGCACTTGGGATTCTAAGGATCCACTCATGGCGGCTTACAGACGCGAGGTGGATACTGTGGCAGGTCACTTCAAAGGGTATCAGGTTGAGCATGTTGGTCGGCGCAAAAAGGAAGCGGCAGATGCTTTAAGCCGGCTGGGATCTCAGCGTAAACCGGTACCTCCCAATACCTTTTTAGATATCTTGCATAACCCATCTGTTAAGTTGCCTATAGAGGAGGATTTAGCTGTTCCTGATCCGGAGGCCCAATTGGTTGCCGCTTTACATGTTGTTCCGGATTGGACGATTCCATATTTGGCGTATATGAACCGGGGCGAGTTACCAGACGATGAAGTTCTGGCCCGATATATAGTGCGGCGATCCAAGTCCATGGTTATTCACAATGGCGAGTTACACCGCTGCAGCGTTTCAGGCGTATTCTAGCATTGTGTTTCTCCTGAAGAAGGCTAGGAGATTCTACGGGAAATTCACGAAGGGGATTGTGGTCACCATGCCGGTTCAAAGTCCTTGGTTGCTAAAGCTTTTCGTCATGGGTTTTATTGGTTGACAGCTCATGCTGATGCTGAGGATCTGGTAAAGCGGTGTGACGCTTGTCAGAAGTTTTCATGCCGAGCTCATGTTCCGGCTCAAGAACTAAGGATGATTCCTATCACTTGGCCGTTTGCTACTTGGGGGCTTGATATGGTGGGACCCTTTAAGCGCTCCAAGGATAAGAAGACCCACCTGTTGGTGGCGGTTGAAAAATTCACTAAATGGGTTGAAGCGGAGGCTGTCAGCAAGTGTGATGCAGCTACGGCAGTTCAATTTCTCAAAAAGATTATCTTCCGTTTTGGCTTTCCACACAACATCATCACGGATAATGGCACAAACCTTTCTAAAGGTGAGATGGAGGACTTCTGTCAGAGAGAGCACATCTGGCTTGATTTAGCATCCGTGGCGCACCCCCAGTCCAATGGTCAAGCTGAGAGAGCCAATCAAGAAATCTTGAAGGGTATCAAGCCCCGGCTCATGGTTCCTTTAAAGCGAACGCCGGGTTGTTGGGTGGAAGAATTGCCTTCTATGTTATGGAGCATCAACACCACCCCCAATAGATCAACGGGTTACACACCTTTCTTCATGGTTTACAGGGCAGAGGCGGTCCTCCCAAGTTATATTCGTCATGATTCGCCCCGGTTGCTAATTATGTTGAAGTGGACAATGAGCAAGCATGCCAGGAGGCGTTGGACCTATTAGATGAAAAACAGGACATGGATTTGGCTCGTTCGGCGGTTTATCAGCAAGACGTACGACGTTATCACAGCCGCCGGGTTAAAACAATAACCTTTCAGGAAGGCGACTTGGTGCTCCGGCTCATCCAGGATCAGACCGATATGCACAAGTTATCCCCACCTTGGGAAGGGCCCTTTGTGGTCAGCAAGAATCTGCACAACGGATCATAGTACCTCATTGACGTTCGGGACAACTCACGCAGTTCTGAGGAGGAGACCCGGCGGCCGTGGAACATAGCTCTCCTTCGGCCTTACTATACTTGAGCCATAGGCTTCTCTTATGTACATATTTTGACAATGTATATATTATGATCAATATAATAAACCGGCATCCTTGCTATAAGCAGGGTCTCTGCTGTTTGTTCTCAAATATCTTTTGAGTTACATGGGGGCTTCAGCTGGAAAAATAGAGTACTACCTGTTAAACCGGCTATCATGCCACAATACAGCTTGGGAGCTTCACACCCAAGGGGCCAAAGAGAGTCTGGATGCTATGCACAGCTCAAACATAGGCACCCAATGAGCACAACTCACAAAGTTACTTGGGGGCTCTTTGTGTAAAGTAACAAAGAGTTTGAAAGGACCCTTGTAATTGGGTATCGACCCACGGCTTGGAAGCCTGGTGTATTCACCTAAAACCCCAGGTTAACCTGCCTTCATCAAGTAAGCCATTCCTATCGAGGTAATCCTGGCACGACCCGCCGAACGTTTGACAAGTCAATCTTATACAGACCCTGAACTTGTCAAAGTTAAAACAACGATTGGTTAGTTCGAGGTCCATCTTAAAAGGCTTTGCAAAATAGTTTAACTCAGTGGCCTGGCAGCCCATGAAAAGCCTCGTATTTGGGCCTGGCAGCCCTCGAAAAGCCTCGACTACACGGTTTTATTTGCCTTTGTCAAGGTTCTTCTCTTTTGGATGAATTTTATGTTGAACCAGTATCTGTTGACCCGGTATGGCTTTTCAGTCATCATACTAACCCGGTGTTTGTTAACCCGGCTTGGCTTTCAACTACAAGTTGTCAGACCATATTATCAACCCGGTGTTTGTTAACCCGACTTGGCTTTCAACTACAAGTTGTCAGACCATATTATCAAACCGGTGTTTAAAAACCCGACCTGGCTTTGACTACATGTCGCTAGTTTGATCATCTAGTGTTCATTGTAACCCGGCATGACTTATTACACACCATCATTACATGGTAAGAGTTATAAAAACTCAAGATTTGGGTCTTCACCCTTACTACAATAAAAGTTGGTAAACCAACTAAGTGATTTCATATCACAGGTATGAGTTATTTCATATTTATTTAGCTTTGGTTATTAGCCAGGCTTTGTCTTGGGCATTGTGACCCGTCCGACGGTAAACCGCCCGGACAATTTTTTGTATGCAGACATCAAGATCGCATGAACTTATCAAAGTATAATCAAGCACAACAAATATCATGGTGGATCAACCAAGTCATGCATCAGTACCACAGATCAAAGTATTTTAACTAGCCTATTACAAGGCGCTTTGAGGCCCAAAATAATGATTGTTTTTACAGAACAAAGTCTGTAACAATAACGAGATTGCCGAATCAAGATTCATCGCCGGGCTGACGTGATGTGGATGGATCTTCAGGCGCCGGTTCAACCTCCTCCTCTCCACCCAGTGGCTAGAAGTCAACGGTGGTCCAGTCAATCCGGGTTAAAGCTTGAAAGACAGCTTCTTCACTTGTAAGATTCGACGGTTCAACGTCTGGAGCATAAGTGTGCTTACGAATTGGCGGAATAAGATTCTACACTTCCTTCACAGCAGTGTCAACTCGATGGTTGTTGGCATCATAGAAGGACCGATTCAAAGTCAAATTCACCTCGTCAGCCAACTGACTTGCTACCAGACGCATCTCCTTGGTCAGGGCCTTGAGGGTTTCATTATCAAATGCTGATCCGTTTTCTTGTTCATCCGGATAGCCCTTGGCGATATCAACTGGATCCAAGTCAGCTATCCATGATTTGGCACGAGTCAGCGCTAGCAAAGCGCCCGCTCTGGTAGCCGATTGCTTCACCTCCTCTATCTGAGCAGGAGTCATTGAGAGCATGGCCAAGGTATCCTTGATCAAGGTGGGTGCCAGTTTGTTATATGAAGCTGCAGAGATGACTCGTTGTGCACCAGTATACAGTTGCTCAATCAATGTGTAAGCCGCCTTCAACTTCATCGGCATATCCGCGCCAAGATGAGCAATGCGATTTCCTGCAACGGTTTAAGAACTTAATGTTAAACCGGCGGAGTTGAACATACTTCAGAGCAGGCTATTACAAAGTACTTACCAAAAACTGCATCTGTCATAGCATTCACTTGATGTTTCATCCCAGTCAGCTCTTCTTCCACCGGTTTAAGAGCCGCTTCAGCGTCTTCAGCCCGCTTCAACAAAGCAGCTTTCTCGGTTTCCCAGTTGGTGCATTCAGTTTGGAAGCCATTCTTCAATTTTTCCATGGCAGTCAAAGCGCCCTTTAGCTCCTCTTTGGCTTTAGAGGTCTCTTCTTGCTAGGACTTGATGTTTTCTTGAAGATCGGCGATTTGAGACTCTTTGGTATTTATAACAGCCTACAACGTCAGATGATAAAGCGGTTAGTATCTCTCAAAGTCCCAAGTGCATAACAAGTTATACACTTGGCACTTGGGGGCTAATGCGGATTGCTTCTTAAACCGGATATTTCAAAGTCCCAAGGTTCAATACAAGTATTAAACTTGGCACTTGGGGGCTAATGCCTAATTTATCAGTTAAATCCAAGCTAAGGGAAGTTGATAAATATGAAGGGATTCATAGAAAGTCTCGGTTCATCTTTAAAAGGTAAATCGGCCCTTGGGGGCTACTGAGTTGAAGTATTCTTAATATTAGAAGACCCGGTTTGCCTACAAGAGATAAACCGGCCCTTGGGGGCTACTATGGAGTGGATTTACATTGCAAGCAAATTTAAAGTGATTTGAAGATTACCTCATAGCGCTCCTTCATTAAGTTCACCAAACCGGCCTCATAATCCCGGCTTGTGAAGAGGCGGTTTAAGAATCCGGAATGAAGCTCCTCAGCGCTAAGGTTAATGAAGCTGGACAAATCTGTCTTCCCTTTCCCCTTGCCCATAGCTGCAAACTCCTCCTTGGAAATGTGCTTTAACAAAATAACTGGGTTACCAAGGGCAGTGAAACCATGACCAGTGATAACAACATCATCATCACCACCTTTTGAGGGGGTTGGCGGATTGACAGTATCCCTTGCCGGGGTTGACACATCGTCGCCCTTGGCTGGGCTTGGAGGATCAACATGTGGACTGGACGGATTGACTTCTGGTGCTTCAACATATGTATCCTGACTTTGAGGTACAGGGTCATCAATGGCAATATCAGCTTCTTTGTTAGCGCCTTCTGAAATTCTGTCCGGTTCAACTTCTTCAGTAGGGACAGTGGTCTTTGCTTTCTTGCTCAGACGAGCTTTGGCACTATGATATTCAAAACAAGAAGTCAGTTGCTAAACCAGTGCAAGAAGACAAAGTTAAAGACAGTATCCTTACCCAGGGACGGTCTTGAGGGGAGGCATCTGAGTGGTGGATGAACCGCCAAATGAAGAATTGGAAGACACCTGGTAATTCGAGTCAGACGGATTAAGAGGGTCACGGAAGCAACCCTTCAAGGTATAAAGACTTTCGGGAGAACAAGAAACCTCTGGATGACGCTTCCGGTTTGGTGTATCTGGTAAACCGGAAGAAATGACCTGTTGGCCGCTGTGCCGGGTTGTGCGACGACCTTCATGTTGTTGTGTCTTCAAAGAAAATTGTGGATCCAAATGAGCAAGAGGGTGAGAGCGTTTTACTTTCCGAATGGCTTGGCGAAATCTTTGAACCGGCACAAGTTCAGAATCGGAAGAAAGGATGATTACCTCAACATGGTCTGCACGGCTGGCTTCCGCATCATCCTGGTAACAATCATTGTCAATAAGTTGTATGAAAAATGAGCCAAGGGAGTCAAGTTCTACCTTGTTTTCCGATTCATCGACATCCTCAGGTGGATCAGAGGACTCGGTAGTTTTCTTCTTGCCTACCTTCTTTACGACTTTGCTTTTCGAGCGTTGAGTTCTCACCAGTTTGTCTGAAGGTTTTCTCTTCCAGAAAGAGCTGTTGGCCTGTAATAACAAACAAAGGATTATCAGAATAAAGTTAAAGCGGAAACGGATCAACAAAGGTGGAAAAGGGTAAAATGCTTACTGCTGGCGGTTTTTTGGAAGTACAAAAAGGAGCCAATCCGGTCTTGCTGCATTGAGCGACCGGTTCATCCAACATTTTCTTCACGGCTTCAGTGACTTCCTCATCAGTCTTTTCTATCTCATTAGACCATTGAGGGTCTTTCACATCTCCGGTATACTCATACATCAAACCAAAGCGGCGGCTTAAGGGAAGGATACCCCATGAAACCCAACATCAAACAAGGTCAATGCCGGTTAAACCGTTCTCTAGGAGGGCCCGGAGCTTAATGATTTGCGGTGCATAAACTTGACGCTCTTTAGCGGTGAGCCATGGCGGCAGTGGATGGCTATTGCTAAGCCGCTAAGCACGGTAACCCGGTAGAGGGTTTTCATCAGCAGGTGCAGTGTTCAGACAATAAAACCAGGTTTGATTCCAGTCCTTTGGATGGCTATGGTGTTTTGCATGAGGGAAGTCAACTTCTTTCCTTTTCTGAATTGATACACCGCCAAGTTCAGTGTTGGGGCCGTCAGAGAATACCGTCTGGCGGTTTAAGTGGAAAAAGTCTCTGAAGAGCTCAACAGTTGGTTCCTCTTGAAGATAAACTTCGCAGAACACTTAAAAATTGCATATGTTGGACACAGAGTTTGGTCCAATATCCTGAGGATGGAGTTGAAAGCTAGCAAGCACATCCCAGAAAAACTTTGAACCCGGCGGGCTAAAACCCCGGTCTAGATGCTACATGAATACAATTACTTCCCCGACTTGAGGTACAGGAGGGCACTCAGGGCCAGGAACTCGCCAATGGAGGACATCTTTCTTGGCTAAAGCGCCAGTCAAGACATATCCATTGAGCTGCATTTCGGTGATCCGGGAAGGGACCCAGTTGCATGTGGCGAATTTCTTGGTCATATTGGAAAGGAAACTGAAAAAAGCACAAGGACCGGTTTACGATTCGAAGTCGATGTATACCAACCAGAGTTAAACCGGGTAATTATGCATGTTAAACCGCTATTGCTACTCAAGTTAGATGGCGGTTTAAGTGAGGGCTAATGGTACCAGGCGGGTTATGATTTTCTACGAGTTAAACCGCCTATGAGGGAAGCAACAGAGATGAAATTCGCTAAGTGTTGCAGAAAACAGGTTTCACACAATGATGAAATTATTATGGATCTACCATGCTTCAGTAAAGAAAAATTTCTGCGACTTATAAATGGCGTTAAGCAGAACAGAGAAGTTTGTACGTGCTACTGAGTATTCTTTACAAAGAAGGAAGATCTACTAGCGCCGAAAATAAATGCAGGGCAACTACCGCATGAGATCTACGCTACTGTTGGATCAAAGAAACCACGGCAGAAGCAAATGTGAAGAGCTGAGATGAACGAGGAACTATCCAGATGAACTCGCTAACCCTAGCATGGATCTAAAGATGCAGAAAAGGGAAAACTTACATCAGTGGATCTGTTGCGGAGGGGCGCCGCTGTTCTCTGGAGCTTTTCAGGTTGATGCAGCGGCCTGGTCGGTGCAGAGATGAAGGTCGACGGTGGCGGCGGCGCTTGAGTTCGTCGGGTCACGAGGAGGAAGACGAGGCGAAGAGGCAAGGGGAGAGAATGGAAAGGCCCGCCGGCTTTATTTATAAGGAGAAAGGGATAAGTGGCAGGCGTGAAAATCGAGGAGCCTGAAGCGGCAAAAGAGGGCGCGCCGGTCGCCTCGATCTTCGGGATACCATTAATGAAGGGAATCCTTTTAATCTTTTTATACAGAGATGACATCATGAGGATCCGTTGCTATGTCTAGAGGATGACGTCACGGCGGTTTAACAAAGTCTACAGAAGAAAACATCATGGCGGTTTACAAAAAGTGTAAGGAGATGTTCACAGGGTTTTTCTAAGTACTAAAGATTGACATGAACAGCTTCAAATCAATCTGGGACCTAATGTTGGGGATATAACTACTGAGCGTAAACCGCCCAGGAGGGGCCGGTTCGCAATCAACTATATTGAAGCCCATGAAGACCCAGAAGATGGCACTTTACTAATGAAGCTTAGAGGCGGAGCCCAAAGGTGGACTAGGGCCCATATTGGT
Organism: Triticum dicoccoides; assembly: GCF_002162155.2. Taxonomy (NCBI): domain Eukaryota; kingdom Viridiplantae; phylum Streptophyta; class Magnoliopsida; order Poales; family Poaceae; genus Triticum; species Triticum dicoccoides. The sequence goes on from NC_041389.1 coordinate 678,209,960, forward strand.
AAACCGCCATAGTCATGTAACTTGTATTGTAAGTTAGGAAAGGATAGACCGAGCCAGACACTTGTATGAGCCGGCCTCGGGACTCTGTAAACCGGTCGGGCGTCAACCCGTGTATATAAGGGGACGACCCGGCGGTGGTTCAGGGACAAGAAACAACAACTCGAGAGCCAGGCATAGCGTGTTTAGCTCCCTGGTTATCGAGACCCCAATAATCCCATCACAACTAGACGTAGGCCTTTACCTTCATCGAAGGGGCCGAACTAGTATAAAAACCCTCGTGTCCTTTGTCCGGTTTAACCCCTTTAAGCTAAACCATTGCGATGGCTCCACAACTAAGTCCTTTCAGGAGGACATCTGACATGATATTTCCATGAAAGTAGTGGAGTCCGGAATTGTTCCGGGGGTACCGGGTGACGACCAACGTGTCCGAAAGAGGTTTCGGAGGCCCCGGCAAGCGTTGGGGGGCCTTATGGGCCAAGGGGAGGGGGCCCATAAGCCCACTAAGGGGCTGAGCGCCCCTCCCACCCCATCTCACATAACCTGGAGAGGTTGGGGCGCCTCCCCTAGGGCAGCCACCCCTCCCGGCTTGGGGGGGGGGGAGTTTCCTAGGGGGTGGGGGCGCCCAAATCCATCTAGGGTTTCCCCTGGCCGCCCCCCCTCCTCTAGATGGGATCTAGAGGGGTTGGCCCCCTCTCCCCTTCCTCCTATATATAGTGAGGGGGTGGGAGGGCAGCCACACCCTTCCCTTGGCGCAGCCCCTCCCTCCTCATACATCTCTTCCTCCTCCGTTGTGCTTGGCGAAGCCCTGCTGGAGAACCACGAGCTCCACCAACACCATGTCGTCGTGCTGTCAGAGTTCTCCCTCAACTTCTCCTCTCCCCTTGCTGGATCAAGAAGGAGGAGACGTCCCCGGGCTGTACATGTGTTGAACGCGGAGGCGCGTCCATTCGGCGCTAGATTGGATCTTCCATGATTTGAATCGCCGCGAGTATGACTCCATCAACCGTGTTCTTGTAACGCTTCCTCTTAGCGATCTTCAAGGGTATGAAGATGCACTCCCTCTCTCTCTCTCTCGTTGCTAGTATCTCCTAGATTGATCTTTGTGAGACGTAGGAAAATTTTGAATTATTGCTACGTTCCCCAACAGTGGCATCATGAGCTAGGTTTATGCGTAGATCCTATGCACGAGTAGAACACAAGTAGTTGTGGGCGTTGGTTTGTTCAATTTGCTTACCGTTACTAGTCCTATCTTGTTTCGGCGGTATTGGGGGATGAAGCGGCCCGGACCGACCTTACACGTACGCTTACGTGAGACAGGTTCCACTGACTGACATGCACTTGTTCATAAGGTGGCTACCAGGTGCCAGTGTCTCCCACTTTAGTCAGATCGGATTCGATGAAAAGGGTCCTTATGAAGGGTAAATAGCAATTGGCATATCACCATTGTGGCTTTTGCGTAGGTAAGAAACGTTCTTGCTAGAAACCCATAGCAGCCACGTAAAACATGCAACAACAATTAGAGGGCGTCTAACTTGTTTTTGCAGGGTATGCTATGTGATTTGATATGGCCAAAAGGATGTGATGAATGATATATGTGATGTATGAGATTGATCATGTTCTTGTAATAGGAATCACGACTTGCATGTCGATGAGTATGACAACCGGCAGGAGCCATAGGAGTTGTCTTAATTTATTGGATGACCTGCGTGTCATTGAAATCGCCACGTAATTACTTTACTTTATTGCTAACCGTTAGCCATAGTAGTAGAAGTAATAGTTGGTGAGACAACTTCATGAAGACACGATGATGATGATGGAGATCATGGTGTCATGCCGGTGACGAAGGTGATCATGCCGCACCTCAAAGATGGAGATCAAAGGCGCAAGATGATATATGCCATATCATGTCACTTTATGATTTGCATGTGATGTTTGTCATGTTTACATCTTATTTTCTTAGAACGATGGTAGCATAAATAAGATGATCCCTCACTAAAATTTCAAGAAAGTGTTCCCCTAACTATGCACCATTGCGAAAGTTTGTTGTTTCGAAGCACCACGTGATGATCGGGTGTGATAGATTCTAACATTCGCATACAATGGGTGTAAGCCAGATTTACACGCGCGAAACACTTAGGTTGACTTGACGAGCCTAGCATGTACAGACATGGCCTCGGAACACAAGAGACCGAAAGGTCGAACATGAGTCGTATAGCAGATACGATCAAATTGGAGATGTTCACCGATGATGACTATTCCGTCTCACGTGATGATCGGACACAGCCTAGTTGACTCGGATCATGTATCACTTAGATGACTAGAGGGATGTCTATCTGAGTGGGAGTTCATTAGATGAACTTAATTATCATGAATATAGTCAAAAGGACTTTGTAAATTATGTCGTAGCTTACTCTTTAGTTCTACAGTTTTAGATATGTTCCTAGAGAAAATTTAGTTGAAAGTTGATAGTAGCAATTATGCGGGCTGGGTCCGTAAAACGAGGATTGTCCTTATTGCTGCGCAGAAGGCTTATGCCCTTAATGCACCGCTCGGTGTGCTGAACCTTGAACGTTGTTTGTGGATGTTGCAAACATCTGACATACACGTTTGGATGACTACGTGATAGTTCAGTAATGTTAAACGGTTTATAATTGAGGCGCCGAAGACGATTTTTGAAACGTCGCAGAACATATGAGATGTTCCAAGGACTGAAATTGGGATTTCAGTCTCGTGCCCACGTCAAGAGGTATGAGACCTCCGACGAGTTTCTTAGCCTACAAACTAAGGGAAAAAAACTCAATCGTTGAGCTTGTGCTCAGATTGTCTGAGTACTACAATCACTTGAATCGAGTGGGAGTTAATCTTCCAGATGAGATAGTGATGTTTCTCCAAAGTCACTGCCACCAAGCTACTAGAGCTTCGTGATGAACTATAACATATCAGGGATATATATGACAATCCTTGAGTTATTCGCGATGTTTGACACCACGAATGTAGAAATCAAGTAGGAGCATCAATTGTTGATGGTTAGTAAAAACCACTAGTTTCAAGAAGAGCAAGGGCAAGAAGGGATACTTCATGAAACGGAAAATCAGTTGCTGCTCTAGTGAAGAAACCCAAGGTTGAACCCAAACCCGAGACTAAGTGCTTCTGTAATGAGGGGAACGGTCACTGAAGCAGAATTACCCTAGATACTTGGTAGATGAGAAGGCTGGCAAGGTCGACAGAAGTATATTGGATATACATTATATTAATGTGTACTTTACTAGTACTCCTAGTAGCACCAGGGTAATAGATACCGGTTCGGTTGCTAAGTGTTAGTAACTCAAAATAAAAGGCTACGGAATAAACGGAGACTAGCTAAAGGCAAGGTGACGATATGTGTTGGAAGTATTTCCAAGGTTGATGTTATCAAACATCGCACGCTCCCTCTACCATCGGGATTGGTGTTAAACCTAAATAATTGTTATTTGGTGTTTGCGTTGAGCATAGACATGATTGGATTATGTTTACCGCAATACAGCTATTCATTTAAGGAGAATAATGGTTACTCTGTTTATTTGAATAATACCTTCAATGGTCTTGCACCTAAAATGAATGGTTTATTGAATCTCGATCGTAGTGATACACATGTTCATGCCAAAAGATATAAGATAGTAATGATAGTACCACCTACTTGTGGCACTACCATTTGAGTCATATTGGTATAAAATGCATGAAGAAGCTCCATGTTGATGGATCTTTGGACTCACTCGTTTTTGAAAAGTTTGAGACATGCGAACCATGCCTATTGGTATGCACGCATGAAGAAACTCCATGTAGATGGATCGTTTGGACTCACTTGATTTTGAATCACTTGAGACATGCAAATCATACCATATGGGCAAGATGACTGAAAAACCTTGTTTTCCGTAAGATGGAACAAGAAAGCAACTTGTTGGAAGTAATACATTTTGATGTGTGCAGTCTAATGAGTGCTGAGGCACGCAGTGGATATCGTTATGTTCTTACTTCACAGATGATTTGAGTAGATTCTAAGTATATTTACTTGATGAAACACAAGTCTGAATTATTGAAAGGTTCAAGTAATTTCAGAGTGAAGTTGAAGATCGTCGTGACAAGAGGATAAAATGCCTATGATATGATCATAGAGATGAATATCTGAGTTACATGTTTGGCACAAAATTAAGACATTGTAGAAATTGTTTCACAACTAATACCGCCTGGAACACCATAGTGTGATGGTGTGTCCGAACATCATAGCTGCACCCTATTGGATATGGTGCATACCATGATGTCTCTTATCGAATTACCACTATTGTTTATGGGTTAGGCATTAGAGACAATGCTACATCTTGAGCTTGCGTTGGTTTTCCTTGAAGAGGAAAGGGTGATGCAGCACAATAGCGTAAGTATTCCCCTCAGTTTTTGAGAACCAAGGTATCAATCCAGTAGGAGGCTCCTCAAAAGTCCCACACACCAACACAAACAAGCAAGAACCTCACAACTAACGCGATAAAGGGGTTGTCAATCCCTTCACGGCCACTTGCGAAAGTGAGATCTGATAGAGATAATATGATAAGATAAATATTTTTTGTATTTTTATGGTATAGATTGGAAAGTAAAAGATGCAAATAAAAGTAGATTGAAAACTTATATGATAAAAGATAGACCCAGGGGCCATAGGTTTCACTAGTGGCTTCTCTCAAGATAGCATAAGTATTATGGTGGGTGAACAAATTGCTGTCAAGCAATTGATAGAAAAGTGCATAGTTATGAGATTATCTAGGCATGATCTTGTATATAGGCATCACGTCCGTAATAAGTAGACCGACTCCTGCCTGCATCTACTACTATTACTCCACACATCGACCGACTCCTGCCTGCATCTAGAGTATTAAGTTCATGAAGAACAGAGTAACGCATTAAGAAAGATGACATGATGTAGAGGGATAAACTCATGCAATATGATATAAACCCCATCTTTTTATCCTCGATGGCAACAATACAATACGTGCCTTGCTACCCCTGCTGTCACTGGGAAAGGACACCGCAAGATTGAACCCAAAGCTAAGCACTTCTCCCATTGCAAGAAAGATCAATCTAGTAGGCCAAACCAAACTGATAATTCGAAGAGACTTGCAAAGATAAATTAATCACACATAAAAGAATTCAGAGGAGATTCAAAATTTTCTCATAGATAAACTTGATCATAAACCCACAATTCATCGGATCTCAACAAACACACTGCAAAAAGAGTTACATCGAATAGATCTCCAAGAAGATCAAGGAGAACTCTATACTGAGATTCAAAGAGAGAGAAGAAGCCATCTAGCTAATAACTATGGACCCGAAGGCTGTGGTAAACTACTCACAACTCATCAGAGAGGCCTTGGAGATTATGTAGAGGCCCTCTGTGGTGGATCCTCCCTCCGGCGGAGCGCCAACGATGGCTCCAAGATGGGATCTTGCGGATACAGAAGGTTGCGGCGGTGCAATTAGGTTTTCGTGGTCGCTTTTGATGTTTACAGGGTATGGGAGTATATGTAGGAGGAAGAAGTACGCAAGTGGATGATCGAGGAGCCCGCGAGGGTGGGGGGTGCGCCCACCCCTAGGGAGCATGCCGGGCACCCTCGTGGATGCCTCGTTTGTTGCTTGACGTCCACTCCAAGTCTCCAGGTTGGCATTTGTTCCAAAAAGATCGCTCCCGAAGGTTTCATCCCGTTTGGAATCCGTTTGATATTCCTTTTCTTCGAAACACTAAAATAGGCAAAAAAAACAGCAATTTGGGCTGGGCCTCTGGTTAGTAGGTTAGTCCCAAAAATGATATAAAAGTGTAAAGTAAAGCCCATAAACATCAAAAACGGGTAATATAATAGAATGGAACAATAAAAGGTTATAGATACGTTGGAGACGTATCAAGCATCCCCAAGCTTAATTCCTGCTCGTCCTCGAGTAGATAAATGATAAAAACATAATTTTTGATGTGGAATGCTACCTAGCATAATTCTTAATGTAATTCTCTTTATTGTGGCATGAATGTTCAGATTCAAATGATTCAAAATAAAAGTTCATATTGACATAAGAAATAGTAATACTTCAAGCATACTAACTAAGCAATCATGTCTTCTCAAAATAACATGGCTAAAGAAAGTTCATCCCTACAAAATCATATAGTTAGGCTATGTTTCATTTTCATCACACAAAATACTCCCATCAAGCACAACCCCGGTTTCAGCCAAGCAATTGGTTCATACTTTAGCAATCTCAAACTTTTTCAACTTTCACGCAATACATGAGCGTGAGCCATGGATATAGCACTATGGGTGGAATAGAATATGATGATGGAGGTTGTGTGGAGAAGACAAAAAAGGAGAAAGTCTCATATTGACGAGGATAATCAACGGGATATGGAGATGCCCATCAATTGATGTCAACATGAGGAGTAGGGATTGCCATGCAACGGATGCACTAGAGCTATAAATGTATGAAAGCTCAACAAAAGAAACTAAGTGGGTGTGCATCCAACTTGCTTGCTCACGAAGACCTAGGGTATTTTGAGGAAGCCCATCATTGGAATATACAAGCCAAGTTCTATAATGAAAAATTCCCACTAGTATATGAAAGAGACAACAAATGAGACTCTCTATATGAAGAACATGGTGCTACTTTGAATCACAAGCGTGGAAAAAGATAGTAACATTGTCCCCTTTATATTTCCCTTTTTTGGGCCTTTTTGGGCCTTTTTTCTTTGGCCTTTCTTTTTTTCTTTATTTTTGGCCTTTCTTTTTATAAGGGACAATGCTCTAATAATGATGATCATCACACTTCTATTTATTTATAACTCATGAGTTACAACTCAAAACTAGAACAAGATATGACTCTATATGAATGCCTCCGGCGGTGTGCCGGGATGGGCAATGATGCAAAAGTGACATGTATGCATTTATGAAGGTGGATTTGCCACAAATATGATGTCAACTACATGATCATGCAAAGCAATATGACAATGATGATGCATGTCCTGATAAACGGAACTGTGGAAAGTTGCATGGCAATATATCTCGGAATGGCTATGGAAATGCCATAATAGGTAGGTATGGTGGCTGTTTTGAGGAAGATATAAGGAGGTTTATGTGTGATAGAGCGTATCGTATCACGGGGTTTGGATGCACCAGCGAAGTTTGCACCAACTCTCAAGGTGAGAAAGGGCAATGCATGGTACCGAAGAGGCTAGCAATGATGGAAGGTGAGAGTGCGTCTAATCCATGGACTCAACATTAGTCATAAAGAACTCATATACTTATTGCAAAAATCTACAAGTCATAAAAAACCAAGCACTACGCGCATGCTCCTAGGGGGGAGGTTGGTAGGAGTTAACCATCGCGCCCCCAACCTCCACACAAGGGAAGGGAATCAAAAGAGCAGCCCATGCAATAAATTTGTTACACAACTTTTACCATACGTGCATGCTACGGGACTTGCCAACTTCAACACAAGTATTCTCTAAATTCACAATTACCCAACTAGCATGACTCTAATATCACCACCTCTACATCTCAAAACAATTATCAAGCATCAAATTGATCATAGCATCCAATTCACTTCTTATGATAGTTTTTATTATACCCAACTTGGATAACCATCATTCTAGGACCAATTTTATAACCATAGAAAATACCATGCTGTTCTAGAAGGCTCTAAAAATAATATAAGTGAAGCATGAGAGATCAACAATTTCTACAAAATTAAACCACCGCCGTGCTCTAAAAGATATAAGTGAAGCACATAGAGCGAAACTATCTAGCTCAAAAGATATAAGTGAAGCACATAGAGTATTCTAATAAATTCCAAATCAAGTATTTCTATCCCAAAAGGTGTGTACAGGAAGGATTATTGTGGAAATCTAGAAAGGAAAGACTAATATCATACAAGACGCTCCAAGCAAAACACATATCAGGTGGCGAATAAAAATATAGCTCCAAGTAAAGTTACCGATAGACAAGGACTAAAGAGGGGATGCCTTCCGGGGCATCGCCATGCTTAGGCTCTTGGTTGTCCTTGAATATCTTGGGCTGCCATGGGCATACCCAAGATTAGACTTTTGCCACTCCTTATTCCATAGTCCATCAAATTTTTACCCAAAACTTGAAAACTTCACAACACAAAACTCAACAGGAAATCTCATAAGCTCCGTTACTGCAAGAAAGAAAAACCACCACATAAGGTACTGTAATGAACTCATTATTTATTTATATTGGTGTTAAACCTACTGTATTCCAACTTCTCTGTGGTTCATACCCCCCGATACTAGCCATAGATGCATCAAAATAAGCAAACAACACACGTAAAATAGAATCTGTCAAAAACAGAACAGTCTGTAGTAATCTATAACTTTCGAATACTTATGGAACTCTAAAAATCCTACCAAAATAGGACATCCTAGGCTATTTGTCTATTGATCTACATAAAAAAGAATCAGTGCAAAAGCATGTTTCTGTGATTTATTGAATGTTTTCTCGTGAGCGCAAAGTTTCTGTTTTTCAGCAGAATCAAATTAACTATTACCATAGGTTATCCTATAGGTTTTACTTGGCACAAAAACTAACTAAAACATGAAAACACATATAAACAGAAGCTAGATGAAATATTTATTACTAAAAATAAATAAAAAGCAAGAAACAAAAATAAAATTGGGTTGCCTCCCAACAAGCGCTATCGTTTAACGCCCCTAGCTAGGCATAAAAGCGAGGATAGATCTAAGTATTACCATCTTTAGCACTCAATTATTTAATAGAGTACTTTTAAATTTCTTTATTTTTAGTACTGATTAAACCTTTAGGCAAGAAATGAAGAAATTCACTTATAGCAAAAGGTTCCTTAATGATAGTGGAAAAACTGGGGTGAACACTTATGGATTTGAGATCCGCATTTTCCTTACTAGAAGATTCACCCTTATTTTTAGGAACGTACATTAATTTGCCAAATTTAATAGGAGGAGTTGGAGTATTTTTCATGGATGAAAAGGCAGTCCATAAGTTAATAATTATATCCTCAAGTTTACCGATTCTTGTAGAATCTTGTTCTATTCTTTCATTAACTATAGGCTCCTTTTCTTTAAAAGTTTTCAGAGTAGTTCCAACCTTAGTTCCATATTGGGTAATTTGGTTGTGAATCTTTTTATCCAAATTTTCAATTAAATCAACAGTGGCAACTTTATTTTCTATAATTACAAGCCTTTGCATCACATGTTCTAAAGTTAAAACAGTTCCATTGACCAAAAGAGGTGGTAGACCAAACAAATCTAACATGGTATTATAAGCATCAAAAGTATGGCTACCCAAAAAATTCCCTCCAGTAATGGTATCAAGAATATATCTGTTCCAAGGGGTAATGCCTACATAGAAATTGCGAAGAAGAACAGGAGTGGATTGCTTCCTAGTAGATCTATTTTGAGCATTGCAAATTCTATGCCAAGAATCTTTTAGATTTTCTCCCTCCCTTTGTTTAAAATTAAGAACTTCATGATCGGGAGTACTAACGATGATAGGAGGACTAGCCATGACGAGGAAATAAACGATCTAACACACGAGCACACACAAAAAGGCAAGTGAAAGAAAGAGGAGATTGCGAAAGAGAGGGCGAATAAAACGGCAAGGGTGAAGTGGGGGAGAGGAAAACGAGAGGCAAATGGAAAATAATGTAATGCAAGGGAGATGAGTTTGTGATGGGTACTTGGTATGTCTTGACTTGAGCGAAGACCTCCCCGGCAACGGCGCCAGAAATCCTTCTTGCTACATCTTGAGCTTGCATTGGTTTTCCTTGAAGAGGAAAGGGTGATGCAGCACAGTAGTGTAAGTATTTCCCTTAGTTTTTGAGAACCAAGGTATCAATCCAGTAGGAGGCTCCTCAAAAGTCCCACGCACCTACACATACAAAAAAGAACCTCGCAACCAACGCGATAAAGGGGTTGTCAATCCCTTCACGGCCACTTGCGAAAGTGAGATCTGATAGAGATAATATGATAAGATAAATATTTTTTGTATTTTTATGATATAGACTGGAAAGTAAAAGATGCAAATAAAAGTAGATTGAAAGCTTATATGATAAAAGATAGACTTGGGGCCATAGGTTTCACTAGTGGCTTCTGTCAAGATAGCATAAGTATTACGGTGGGTGAACAAATTACTGTCGAGAAATTGATAGAAAAGTGCATAGCTATGAGATTATCTAGGCATGGTATATAGGCATCACGTCCGTAATAAGTAGACCGACTCCTGCCTGCATCTACTACTATTACTCCACACATCGACCGACTCCTGCCTGCATCTAGAGTATTAAGTTCATGAAGAACAGAGTAACGCATTAAGAAAGATGACATGATGTAGAGGGATAAACTCATGCAATATGATATTAACCCCATCTTTTTATCCTCGATGGCAACAATACAATACGTGCCTTGCTGCCCCTGCTGTCACTGGGAAAGGACACCGCAAGATTGAACCCAAAGCTAAGCACTTCTCCCATTGCAAGAAAGATCAATCTAGTAGGCCAAACCAAACTGATAATTCAAAGAGACTTGCAAAGATAAATTAATCACACATAAAAGAATTCAGAGGAGATTCAAAATTTTCTCATAGATAAACTTGATCATAAACCCACAATTCATCGGATCTCGACAAACACACTGCAAAAAGAGTTACATCAAATAGATCTCCAAGAAGATCAAGGAGAACTCTGTATTGAGATTCAAAGAGAGAGAAGAAGCCATCTAGCTAATAACTATGGACCCGAAGGCCTGTGGTAAGCTACTCACAACTCATCAAAGAGGCCTTGGAGATGATGTAGAGGCCCTCCATGGTGGATTCCCCCTCCGGCGGAGCACCGATGATGGCTCCAAGATGGGATCTCGCGGATACAGAAGGTTGCGGCGGTGGAATTAGGTTTTGGTGGTCGCTTTTGATGTTTTCAGGGTACGAGAGTATATGTAGGAGGAAGAAGTACGTTGGTGGACGATCAAGCGGCCCATGAGGGTGGGGGGCGCGGCCACCCCCAGGGGGCGCAACGGGCACCCTCATGGTCGCCTTGTTTGTTGCTTGACGTCCACTCCAAGTCTCCAGGTTGGCATTTGTTCCAAAAAGATCGCTCCCGAAGGTTTCATCCCGGTTGGACTGCGTTTGATATTCCTTTTCTTCGAAACACTGAAATAGGCAAAAAAAAACAGCAATTCGGGCTGGGCCTCCGGTTAGTAGGTTAGTCCCAAAAATGATATAGAAGTGTAAAGTAAAGCCCATAAACATTCAAAACGGGTAATATGATAGCATGGAACAATCAAAAATTATATATACATTGGAGACGTATCAGGCAACCACATTCACTTTAAATAGGGCACCACGTAATTCCGTTGAGATGACACCGTATGAACTATGGTTTAGAGAAACCTAAGTTGTTGTTTCTTGAAAGTTTGGGGCTGTGACGCTTATGTGAAAAAGTTTCATCCTGATAAGCTCGAACGCAAAACGGATAAGTGCATCTTCATAGGACACCAAATATAGTTGGGTATACCTCCTATCTCAGGTCCGGAAGCAAAAGTTATTGTTTTTAGAAGTGGGTCCATTCTCGAGGAAAATTTTCTCTTGAAAGAATTGAGTGGGATGATGGTGGAGACTTGATGAGGTTATTGAACCATCACTTCAACCAGTGTGTAGCAGGACACATGAAGTTGTTCCTATGGCGCCTACACCAGTTGAAGTGGAAGTTGATGATAGTGATCATGAAGCTTCGGATCAAGTCACTACCAAACCTCGTAGGTCGACAAGGACACGTACTACTTCAGAGTGGTACAATAATCCTGTCTTGGAGGTCATGTTGCTAGACAACAATGAACCTACGAGCTATGGAGAAGCGATGGTGGGCCCGGATTCTGACAAATGGCTTGAGGCCATAAAATCCGAGGGAGGATCCATGTATGAAAACAAAGTATAGACTTTGGAAGAACTACTTAATGGTCGTAAGGCTGTTGGGTACAGACGGATTTTAAAAGTAGGACAGGCAATGATGGTAAGTGTCACCATTAAGAAAGCTTGACTTGTCGCTAATATGTTTTCTGACAAGTTTAAGGAGTTGACTACGATGAGATTTTCTCACTCGTAGCGATGCTAAGATTCTGTTGGAACTATATTAGCAGTTACTGCATTATTTATGAAATCTTGCAGATAGGATGACAAAACATTGTTTCCTCATTGATTTTCTTGAGGAAAGGTTGTATGTGATACAACCAGAAGGTTTTGTCAATCCTAAAAGATGCTGACAAGTATGCAAAAATCCAGCAATCCTTCTAAGGACTGGAGTAAGCATCTCGGAGTTGGAATATACGCTTTGATGAGATGATCAAAGAATTTTGGATTTATACAAAGCTTATGAGAAACTTGTATTTCCAAAGAAGTGAGTGGGAGCACTATAGAATTTCTTATGAGTATATGTTGTTGACATATTGTTGATCGGAAATGATGTAGAATTTCTGGAAAGCATATAGGGTTATTTGAAAGGTGTTTTCAAATGAAAACCTGGATTAAGCTACTTGAACATTGAGCATCAAGATCTATAAGTATAGATCAAAATCGCTTGATAGTACTTTCAAATGAATACGCACTGTGACAAGATTTTGATGGAGTTCAAAATAGATCGGCAAAGAAGGAGTTCTCGGCTGTGTTATAAGGTGTGAGTATTGAGTAAGACTCAGGACCTGACCACGGCAGAAGGGAGAGAAAGGACGAAGGTCGTCCCCTATGTCTTAGATGTAGGCTCTACAGTATGCTATGTTGTGTACCGCACCTGAAGTGTGCCTTGCCATCAGTCAGTCAAGGGGTACAAGAGTGATCCAGGAATGGATCACTAGACAATAGTCAAAGTTATCCTTAGTGGACTAAGGATTTTTTCTCGATTATGGAGGTGGTAAAAGAGTTCGTCGTAAAGGGTTATGTCGATGCAAACTTTCATACTAATCTGGATGACTATGAGTAGTAAACCGGATTCATATAGTAGAACAGTTGTTTGGAATAGCTCCAAATAGCGCGTGGTAGCTGCATCTACAAGATGACATAGAGGTTTGTAAAACACACACGGATCTGAAAGGTTCAGACCCGTTGACTAATAACCTCTCTCACAAGTGAGAAATGATCAAACCCCATGGGTGTTGGATTCATTACAATCACACAGTGATGTGAACTAGATTATTGACTCTAGTGCAAGTGGGAGACTGTTGGAAATATGCCCTAGAGGCAATAATAAAATGGTTATTATTGTATTTCCTTGTTCATGATAATTGTCTATTGTTCATGCTATAATTGTATTAACTGGAAACCGTAATACATGTGTGAATACATAGACCACAACATGTCCCTAGTGAGCCTCTAGTTGACTAGCTCGTTGATCAATAGATGGTTATGGTTTCCTGACCATGGACATTAGATGTCATTGATAATGGGATCACATCATTAGGAGAATGATGTGATGGACAAGACCCAATCCTAAGCATAGCACAAGATCCCGTAGTTCGTTTGCTAGAGCTTTTCTAATGTCAAGTATCATTTCCTTAGACCATGAGATTGTGCAACTCCCGGATACGTAGGAATGCTTTGGGTGTATCAAACGTCACAATGTAACTGGGTGGCTATAAAGGTGCACTACAGGTATCTCCGAAAGTGTCTGTTAGGTTGGCACAAATCAAGACTGGGATTTGTCACTCCATATGACGGAGAGGTATCTCTAGGCCCACTCGGTAATGCATCATCATAATGAGCTCAATGTGACTAATGAGTTAGCCACGGGATCATGCATTATGGAACGAGTAAAGAGACTTGCCGATAACGAGATTGAACAAGGTATAGGGATACCGACGATCGAATCTCGGGAAAGTAACATACCGATGGACAAAGGGAATTGTATACGGGATTGATTGAATCCCCGACATCGTGGTTCATCCAATGAGATCATCGTGGAACATGTGGGAGCCAACATGGGTATCCAGATCCTGCTATTGGTTATTGGTCAGAGAGCTGTCTCGGTCATGTCTGCATGACTCCCGAACCCGTAGGGTCTACACACTCAAGGTTCGGTGACACTAGAGTTGTTATGGGAAATAGTATGTGGTTACTGAAGGTTGTTCGGAGTCCCGGATGAGTGGACGTGACGAGGAACTCTGGAATGGTCCGGAGGTGAAGATCAGTATATTGGACGAAGGGTATTGGAGTCCGGAATTGTTCCGGGGGTACCGGGTGACGACCAGCATGTCCGAAAGGGGTTTTGGAGGCCCCGACCAGCGTTGGGGGGCCTTATGGGCCAAGGGGAGGGGGCACATCAGCCCACTAAGGGGATGAACGCCCCTCCCACCCCATCTCACATAATCTGGAGAGGTTGGGGCGCCTCCCCTAGGGCAGCCACCCCTCCCGACTTGGGGGGGGGGGGAGTTTCCTAGGGGGTGGGGGCACCCAAACCCATCTAGCGTTTCCCTTGGCCGCCGCCCCCTCCTCTAGATGGGATCTAGAGGGGCTGACCCCCTCTCCCCTTCCTCCAATATATAGTGAGGGGGTGGAAGGGCAGCGACACCCTTCCCTTGGCACAACCCCTCCCTCCTCATACATCTCTTCCTCCTCCATTCTGCTTGGCGAAGCCCTGCTGGAGAACCATGAGCTCCACCAACACCACGCTGTCATGCTGTCGGAGTTGTCCCTCAACTTCTCCTCTCCCCTTGATGGATCAAGAAGGAGGAGACGTCCCCTGGTTGTACGTGTGTTGAACGCGGAGGCACCGTCCATTCGGCGCTAGATCGGATCTTCCACGATTTGAATCGCCGCGAGTATGACTCCATCAACCGCATTCTTGTAACCCGCTTAGCGATCTTCAAGGGTATGAAGATGCTCTCTCTCTCTCTATCTCTCTCTCTCTATCTCGTTGCTAGTATCTCCTAGATTGATCTTGGTGAGACGTAGGAAAATTTTGAATTATTGCTACGTTCCCCAACAGGAGCCCCGCATCCCACCTCGCAGAACATGTGACGAGCAGCCCCGCCACCGCCAACGCCACGAGGGCTTTGCCTGGTGGTGCCCGTGAGCGGAAGCGAGGGGAATGGGAGCAGGGAAGGGAACCCCTAGGCGGTGGCGGCGCCCTCCCGGGTCGCCCGCGGGAAGGACGACACGGGAGTTGGGAGATGGTAGTTGGCAAGGTTGTCAAATCTCAGCATTATCTGATGAAAAAGACGGGAGTTGGGAGACGTGCGCATTGGATGGTGGATTTCTTGCTACTTTCTTGAAAAACATCAAGATAATGCGCACGTCAAGATGTGTGCTGGACCACTTCATTCTCATTTCTGCTATATACTATCTATACATCTCCAAATACAGGTAGTGGACCCTGCAATTCTATCCTACATGGTGGAAATGTGACAGTGTACTTATCTCTCTCTTCTCTTAAATCCATCCTTTTATTTTCTCTCCAATACCCTTGGGAGAAGGTGTAACCCTACCCCCCGGCTCCTCTCGTGTCGTCCCTGCGGGCGATCGAGACCCTAGACGCCGACTCCTCCCTCCCCTCCACCCCTCCCCCTCCCCCGCCGCCGCCGGCAAGCACCGCCAGGCAAAGCCTGGTGGCATCGGCGGCGACATGTTTCTCTCCCTCTTTGTTCCAGCGCTGGGCCGGCGCGGGTAGGTCTGCTAGAAGGGGACGCCATGCTCTCGCGGGGCCGGTGACGTGGTGGCAAGAGCGGACGATGCCGCAGGCGACGACATCGAGTGCGATGGCGGGCCGCATGACGGCTGCGGGGTCCTGGGCTGCGGATTTGGTGCAGGTGGAGCTCGCGGATGGTTGGTGGCATCCCGGCATGCGTGAGGGGTGGCACGCGACGGCGGGGCTGGGTGTGGTCGACGACGACGGGCTGCGGGCAGTTGCTTGTGGCGGCGGTGGCTTGTCACGATCTGACGTGCTCGTGCTGGAGGATGATACATCTCCAATGTATCTATAATTTTTGATTGTTCCATGCTATTATATTATCTGTTTTGGATGTTTAATGGGCTTCATTATACACTTTTATATTATTTTTGGGACTAACCTATTAACCGAAGGCCCAGTGCAAATTGCTGTTTTTTTGCCTATTGCAGTGTTTCGCAGAAAAGGAATACCAAACGGACTCCAAACAGAATGAAACCTTCGGGAGAGTTATTTCTGGAAAAAACGTGATCTAGAGGACTTGGAGTGGACGTCAAGAAAGAAGCAAGGAGACCACGAGGCAGGGAGGCACGCCTGCCCCCAGGGCACGCCCCCACCCTCGTGGGCCCCTCGCAGCTCCATCGACCTACTTCTTCCTCCTCTATATATCCATATATCCCGAAAACATCTAGGAGCATAATAGATTGGGAGTTCCACCGCCGCAAGCCTCTGTAGCCACCAAAAACCAATCGGGACCCTGTTCCGGCACCCTGCCGGAGGGGGGGTCCCTCACCAGTGGCCATCTTCATCATCCCGGCGCCCTCCATGACGAGGAGGGAGTAGTTCACCCTCGGGGCTGAGGGTATGTACAAGTAGCTATGTGTTTGATCTCTCTCTCTCTCTCTCTCTCTCTCTCTCTCTCGTGTTCTTGATTTGGCACAATCTTGATGTATCGCGAGCTTTGCTATTATAGTTGGATCTTATGATGTTTCTCCCCCTCTACTCTCTTGTAATGGATTGAGTTTTTCCTTGGAAGTTAATTTATCGGATTGAGTCTTTAAGGATTTGAGAACACTTGATGTATGTCTTGCATGGGCTTATCTGTGGTGACAATGGGATATTCATGTGACCTACTTGATGTACGTTTTCATGATCAACTTGCGGGTTTAGTGACCTTGTGAACTTATGCATAGGGGTTGGCACACATTTTCGTCTTGACTCTTTGGTAGAAACTTTGGGGCACTCTTT
This sequence comes from Triticum dicoccoides, assembly GCF_002162155.2. Taxonomy (NCBI): domain Eukaryota; kingdom Viridiplantae; phylum Streptophyta; class Magnoliopsida; order Poales; family Poaceae; genus Triticum; species Triticum dicoccoides. Next base: position 678,226,910 of record NC_041389.1, read on the forward strand.
GAAGTACTTTGTGTTGGTTGAATAGATGAATCTGAGATTGTGTGATGCATATCATATAATCATGCCCACGGATACTTGAGGTGACATTGGAGTACCTAGGTGACATTAGGGTTTTGGTTGATTTCTGTCTTAAGGTGTTATTCTAGTACGAACTCTATGATAGATCGAACGGAAAGAATAGCTTCGTGTTATTTTACTACGGACTCTTGAATAGATCAATCAGAAAGGATAACTTTGAGGTGGTTTTGTACCCTACAATAATCTCTTCGTTTGTTCTCCGCTATTAGTGACTTTGGAGTGACTCTTTGTTGCATGTTGAGGGATAGTTATATGATCCAGTTATGTTATTATTGTTGAGAGAACTTGCACTAGTGAATGTATGAACCTTAGGCCTTGTTTCCTAGCATTGCAAGACCGTTTACGCTCACTTTTATCATTAGTTACCTTGCTGTTTTTATATTTTCAGATTACAAAAACCTATATCTACCATCCATATTGCACTTGTATCACCATCTCTTCGCCGAACTAGTGCACCTATACAATTTACCATTGTATTGGGTGTGTTGGGGACACAAGAGACTCTTTGTTATTTGGTTGCAGGGTTGTTTGAGAGAAACCATCTTCATCCTACGCCTCCCACGGATTGATAAACCTTAGGGCATCAACTTGAGGGAAATTTGCTACTGTCCTACAAACCTCTGCACTTGGAGGCCCAACAACGTCTACAAAAAGAAGGTTGTGTAGTAGACATCAAGCTCTTTTCTGGCGCCGTTGCCAAGGAGGTGAGTGCTTGAAGGTATATCTTTGGATCTTGGAATCGAACCTTTTAATTTCTTGTTTTATCACTAGTTTAGTCTATAAAATAAAACTACAAAAAATGGAATTGAGGGTTCCTCATATGCTTCATCTTTTTAATGTCTTTCGTGAAAATGATGGGAAGGAAAATTGTGCTCAAGTGCTAGAAGAAGAATGCATTAGAATGTTTGGCACTAAATCTTTGAATGATGAGAATGATTGCAATGTTGTTAGTATGAATTCTTTGAATACCCATGATGCTAATGATATGCAAAGCTACAAGCTTGGGGAAGCTATGTTTGAAGATGATATTTTTTGTCCCCCAAGTTTTGATGAGCAAATTTATTATGATGAAAGCATGCCTCCTATTTATGATGATTATTTTGATGACATGTATGCCATAAAGAATGAAGATAACCATGAAACTTGTCATCTTAATTCTAATTTTCAATTGGATTATGCTTCACATGATAGTTATTTCTTGAGTTTGCTCCCACTACTATCGATGAGAATAAATTTGCTTATGTGGAGAGTAGTAAAATTTCTATGCAAGTAGATCATGAAAAGAATGCTTTATGTGCTGGTTATATTGTTGAATTAATTCATGATGCTACTGAAAATTATTATGAGGGAGGAATATATGCTTGTAGGAATTGCAATAGTATCAAGTTTCCTCTCTATGTGCTTAAAGTTTCGAAGTTATGCTTGTTTTGCCTTCCTATGCTAGTTGATTATTGTTCCCATAAGTTGTTTGCTCACAAAATCCCTATGCATAGGAAGTTGGTTAGACTTAAATATGCTAGTTATATTCTTCGTGATGCTCTCTTTATGTTTTAATTCTTATCTTTTATGTGAGCATCATTGAAACCATCATGCCTAGCTAGGGGCGTTAAACGTTAGCGCTTGTTGGGAGGCAACCAAATTTTATTTTTGTTCTTTGCTTTTGTTTCTGCTTAGTAATAAATAATTAATCTAGCCTCTGGTTAGATGTGGTTTTATGTTTTAATTAGTGTTTGTGCCAAGTAGAACCTTTGGGAAGACTTGGGTGAAGTCTTTGTGATCTTGCTGTTAAAAACAGAAACTTTAGTGCTCACGAGATTAGCTGCCATGTTTTATTGGAGAGTGATTTTAGGTTGATTCTTTTTGCAGATGATTAATAGACAAATTCCTCAGGTCCACCAATTTATTTCAGAATATTTGGTGTTACAGAAGTATTTGAATGATACATATTACTACAGACTGTTCTGTTTTTGACAGATTCTGTTTTCTATGTGTTGTTTGCTTATTTTGATGAATCTATGAGTAGCATCGGAGGGTATGAACCATAGAGAAGTTGGAATAAAATAGATATTACAACAATATGAATTTATAATGAGTTCACAACAGTACCTAAGTGGTGATTTATTTTCTTATACTAACGGAGCTTACGAGTTTTCTGTTGAGTTTTATGTTGGGAAGTTTTCAAGTTTTGGGTAAAGATTCGATGGACTATAGAATAAGGAGTGGCAAGAGCCTAAGCTTGGGGATGCCCAATGCACCCGAAGGTAATATTCAAGGACAACCAAGAGCCTAAGCTTGGGGATGCCCCAGAAGGCATCCCCTCTTTCGTCTTCATTCATCGGTAACTTTACTTGGAGCTATATTTTTATTCACCACATGATATGTGTTTTGCTTGGAGCGTCATTTTGTTTTATTTTGTTTTGCCTGTTGTTTGAATAATATCCCAAGATCTGAAATTATTAAATGTTAGAGAGTCTTCACATAGTTGCATAATTATTCAACTACTCATTGATCTTCAGTTATATCTTTTGGAGTAGTTTGTTATTTGCTCTAGTGCTTCACTTATATCCTTTTAGAGCATGATGGTGGTTTTATTTTGAAGAAATAGATGAACTCTCATGCTTCACTTATATTATTTTGAGAGTCTTAAACAGCATGGTAATTTGCTTTGGTTATAAAATTAGTCCTAATATGATGGGCATCCAAGAAGGATATAATAAAAACTTTCATATAAAGTGCATTGAATACTATGAGAAGTTTTATTCTTTATGATTGTTTTGAGACATGAGGATGGTGATATTAGAGTCATGCTAGTTGAGTAATTGTGAATTTGAGAAATACTTGTGTTGGAGATTGCAAGTCCCGTATCATGCACGTATGGTAACCATTGTGTAACAAATTTGAATCATGATGTATTTTTTTGATTTTCATTCTTTATGTGGAGGTCGGGATTGCGCGATGGTTAACTCCTACCAACCCTTCCCCTAGTAGCATGCGTTTAGTGCTTGGTTTTGATGACTTGTAGATTTTTGCAATAAGTTTGTGAGTTCTTTATGAGTAATGTTGAGTCCATGTATTATACGCACTCTCACCTTTCCATCATTGCTAGCCTCTTCGGTACCGTGCATTGCCCTTTCTCACCTTGAGAGTTGGTGCAAACTTCATTGGTGGATCCAAACCCCGTGATATGATATGCTCTGTCACATATAAACCTCCTTATATCTTCCTCAAAACAGCTGTCGGTGTCAAAACCGGCGGATCTCGGGTAGGGGGTCCCGAACTATGCGTCTAAGGCTAATGGTAACAGGAGGCTGGGGACACGATGTTTACCCAAGTTCAGGCCCTCTCGATGGAGGTAATACCCTACTTCCTGCTTGATTGATCTTGATGATATGAGTATTACAAGAGTTGATCTACCACGAGATCGTAGAGGCTAAACCCTAGAAGCTAGCCTATGATTATGATTGTTGTTCTTGTCCTACGAACTAAGCCTTCCGGTTTATATAGACACCAGAGGGGGCTAGGGTTACACAGAGTCGATTACAGAGAAGAAGATCTAACATCTGAATAGCCAAGCTTGCCTTCCACACAAAGGAGAGTCCCATTCGGACATGGGACGAAGTCTTCAATATTGTATCTTCATAGTCCAACAGTCCGGCCAAAGTATATAGTCCGGCTGTCCGGATACCCCCTAATCCAGGACTCCCTCAGTAGCCCCCGAACTAGGCTTCAATGATGATGAGTCCGGCGTGCAGTTTGTCTTCGACATTGCAAGGCGGGTTCCATCTCCAAATACTCCAAGGCAAATTTCGAACACAAGGATCGTGTCCCGCTCTGCAAAATAAATTCCACATACCACCGTAGAGAGAACAATATTCCATGAATCAAATCTGCTAACAACTTTACACAGCGTGACATCACACCACGGCCCGGTCATTATTCGAACCGTTTCCTTCTCAATCAGCCACCACACATATTGTGAGGCGGTTTCCTTGGCATGTCCTGTCGAGGCAAGATCGTGTCCCCTTATCACGAGACTCTCATCAATACGGGTGTGTGTAACCCAACCGTACCGCCAATCGCGGTGAGTGGGGAACGAGCAGGTTCTACCAGGCAAGCGGGGAGGCACAAAGTTCCATTGCCTTTATAAAGAGATAAGGCCCCTTCTCCTTTACCCACGCCTTCTCCTTCTACTCGTCCCTTACCTTTCGCTCGAGCCCTTAGTGCCCAAGCGTTCGTCTTCTCCACCAAAAGAGGTTCTCTGAAAATGTCCAGATCCGGAGTAGGAGGCAAATGGATGGCCTCTACCGTCCAGGAGAAGGATATAAAAAAGCTTCGGGAGGCCGGGTACCTGGCCAAGAAAATTGGCCACCGTCTTCCAACGGCTGGACAGATCGTCCCTACTCCGGAGTCCCAATAGAGGGTTGTGTTCCTCCCTCATTTTGTCCGCGGGCTTGGGTTTCCCCTTCACCCATTTGTTCGCGGCATCATGTTTTATTACGGGATTGATTTTCATGATCTATCCCCTAACTCTTTCCTGAACATCTCGACATTTATTGTCGCGTGTGAGGCCTTTCTCCGTATTTTGCCGCACTTCAGCTTATGGCTGAAGATCTTCAACATGAAGCCCAAGGTGGTGAACGGCGAGCATGCTGAGTGCGGAGGCGCCATGGTGAGCAAGATGCCCAAGGTCACATGGCCTACAAGCACCTTCAATGATTCCGTCAAGGAGTGGCAGCAGCAGGGGTTCTACATCACTGAGCCGCGCGGCAAAAAGTGGGCCGCTGCTCCCGAATTCAGATCCGGAGCCCCCCTGCGGCTCACGTCCTGGCCCAAGAAGGGCCTAAACTGGTTCTCATCTGATGAACTGTCGGTGCTCCAAATGTGCGTCAAGGGTATGGTAGACAAGGAAATCAAGCTCGTCAGTGTAGTCCATGTGATGTTAGTTCGCGTGGTTCTTCCTTGCCAACACCGGACCTGTAATTTGTGGGAGTACGACCCGGCCGAGCACCAGACCCTGCAGGAGCTCTACGGTTCCTCGCACGAGGATATCTGGAAGGTGCTCTTCAAGTCTGGCAAACCGTGGCGGGACTCTGCCGAGGACCGTGGGCATCAACTGTTCCGCCCCGCAAGTTCGGTAAGTCATCGCTATGTTTTGTCCATCCATGTTTAGTTGGCATATCCCGATGAAGATGCTTTATCATGCTTTCCACAATTGTCCCAGGGATGGAAGAAGAAGGCAGGGCGGATACATTGTCCGGCCCCGCTGCCAGAAGAACCGGCAGGACCACTTCTGACAAAGATGCTGGTCCCAGCGCCTTACAAGGCGCCAAAGAAAGAGGCCTTCAAGTAGGCCAAGGAGACCAGGAGCGGCCTCCGTCACCGCGGTGCTTCGGACACAAAATCCGAAGACTCCAACGCCCATCCTTCCTCCGAAGACGATGATGAGGAAGAAGACGAGTCCCCCAAGGGGGGAGGGAAAAAAGGACGTCATCCTCATCATTGGAGGCCGAATTGCCTAAGAGGGGAAAGACCCCCCCCCTTCAAGAGGCGTCCACCACGGCTACCGATAGCAGCCCAGAGTGGGATCCTAGGGCCCAGCCCCTGGTAAACTCGTGAGTACACGAAATTCGAACACGCCTATGCATCCAGGATCATTAAGGCATAATATTTTAATTTGCGCCACACTTTTTGCAGCCCGGCGAGGTCTCGCACCGAACAGTCCTCGTCGGAGGACTCGTTGAGCTCAGGTGCCCTAGAGAGTGAGACACCTCCGAAGGCCCCTCCCCCGAAGCCTGGGCATGACACCGAGGTGTCGTTTAAGAAGCACCCAGACCAGGGAGGGCATACCTTAGGGGCCGGATACACGGGAGTGACGGCTCCCATGAGCGTCGACGGCGGGGGTGATATTGAATTTGGCCCACAGCCAGACACAGTCCCGAAAACCTTTGAGGTTTGAGGATCAGGCAGGCAGCCCCCCTTTACTGGAGGGGGCGAGCCTGCTCCACCAACCACCTCTACCCAACCAGAGGTGTAGGGCAGCTTATCAACGATGCTAAAGAGTGCTTCCATCATCGACGAACATCGCGCCCTTATGGGTGCGGTGATTGAGAAGATTCGATCCGCTGAGAGTGGACTGAATGAATCATGCATCAGCCTTATAAAAGGCATTGAGGTATGTTTTATGAGCTTTTGAAGATTGTCATAGTATGGATAGTAGCCCCTGATACGCTGTCCGGTGAAAGAAAGAACCGGACAGAGGATCAAATTTCCATTCACAGGAGACTCACGTAATGACATATATCTCTTTCTTTATAAACAGGCGTCTGTAGCGACTGCCACCTCTCATACTATGGAAGTATCCGGACTGAAGCAGAGTTTGGAGCGGGCCGAAGGAGAACTTGGCCGAGTGAAGAAGCAGTTGGAGGACAATCAAGTTATGCCGAAACCTTGTTAATTGCAGCACAAATGAGTAGGCGTGCCTGATGGAAGTATTTGTATTGTGCTGAAGCTGAAAAGAAGGCAGCCGTGGAGCAGGCCCTTCGCGAGAAGCACGAGGCCAGGGTCCTTGAAGCTGAATGAGAGCTCCAGGAGGCCGTGAAGAAAAGCGAGACTTTGGAGCAGAGTCTATCAGGGAAATAATCCGAACTCACCCAAGCTCTCCAAGCTGCAAATGATGCTCGGGAGGAAGCCCAAGGTGCTCTAAAGGACATTCAGGAGGCGAGGAAGATTGCAGCTGGTAAGGCTTTTTCTTATTCAAGGCGTTTATTATGTAGTAACAGGAGAAATTCAAGGTGGCGAATTGAATTCTTATTTCTCCAGGGGCATTTGCGGAGCTGCCACACAGCATATCTGACGCTGCTCACTTCTATCGAGATGAGGAGAAGAAGACTGCGGAAAAGCTCTTCTGGTCGTAGTATTTGGCGCCGAATTATCTGGTGCTATTTTTCGATCAGCTGAAGCAGCTGATCGAACTGCACAGGGCGGCCGAACTAGCCATGAATGACTTAGTTGTCCGGCTATGGCCCGCCAGCCAATTCCAAGCAGCTACTTCGGGCTCGTGAAGCGGATTGTGAGTGCTTGCCCTCGGCTCAAAGTCATTAAGCGGTCGGTCTATATAGAAGGTGCACGGATGGCATTTGCCCGCGCGAAGGTGCACTGAGGGGGAAGCTTGATGCGGAAAAGCTGATGACCGAGGGACCGCCGGAGGGGAAGGAGCACCGCAAGCCCGAATTATATTATGATAGTGTCCTGAAAGGAGCCCGCCTTGTGGCAGAGCAATGTACCAAAGACATTGTATTTCAATGAAGACAGTCATGTTGTCCTTTGTTAGGAGGAACAAAGTCACTTTTATTATTTGTTGCCTGTTATGTGAGAGTTTTTCCTCCTGTGTGGCCGTTATATATATATTAATCCTGAGAGTTGGCCACTCGTCGGCTTCTGCCCCCATGTAGAAAGTACTAGGGTGTTCGGGATAAACCTGAACACTCTTGATCCCATTTTTGGGTCCTTGAAGGAGGTGTTCAGCACAACAAATGAGACAATCAGACTATAGGGCTTTATCACTCTCACTTAGCCATAGGAGTTTAAGTAAGGTAGGCGCAGCCCCTGGTGTTCGGAAGACCGCACGAGGGGCTCTATCAGCACCTGATCGGAATACCGATCCGTCGCATGCTGCATTGGTTATAGCATTATGCGGAATAAATCCTTAAAGATTTTACAACCTCTCGAACAACTGACCAGCTCTTGCCCTATCATGACAGTCACTTTTCGGCTTTCTCTACTGAGGTGCTTGTCCGGAAGAACCGGGACACAATCGCAGTAGTTCTCCCAGCGCTACCTTAGCCGATATAGCGGAATGTAAGGTACCAAAACATGGGAGCCTGGCAAACCCAACTATTAACCCAAGACATGATTCAAAGCTGATGCATATAATGCTATAAGTTTGGGGTGCCGAGCGACCGAGAAGGTGGTCGGACTTTGTTGCCATAGTGTGGGTATAATGAAGCCCCTGGCATATTAAGGCATGACACGATGTACGGATGCCGTTATGACGAAAGGTGTCAATGAGAAATGATAGCAGATAAGCGTCATATAACTCTACATGTTGTATTTGATGTTTATAAAGAAAAGGAGGTATGACGGCGTTACCTGCTTAGACCGGGCGGAAGGGAGCTATGTGCGAATCCGAATTATATCCGGATTATCTTTGGGGGGGAATGTCGAAATATTCCCCCTTTGCGCGTCCGAGCTGATCCCATGCTGCCAGTCTTGTTTTGTGCAAAAGCGAACCTGCAAAGAAAACGGTAGGGACATTTGTGTGCGACGGAGCGGTTGAACCGCGGGGTGTGGCCCTTCCCAACTTATGCTGGAGTGTTTGATTGAGCCCTGGTCAAGCCGAGCTATCACGCCGTGAAGTAGTTCGGATTCCTTTGTCGGAGTCCGGGAGTTTGGCTGTCGAATCAGGGTTCGATTAAAAGTCACAACTCGCTGCTTCTGTTGTTAAAGTGGCGGTATACTCTTCGGCGCTGAGGTCGAGTTCGGCCTTGCCCATAATTGTGATCACGTCGTGTGGGCCTTGTATTGTAAGCTTGCCATAGGCGTAGTGTGATATCGCGTTGAACGCGGCTCACCCCGGTAGTGTGTAATAGTTACTGCATAAAGGTACAATGTTGAAGACTAGCCCTTTGGTATGGTGATTGTTTGGTGATCCGAAGACTACCTCCAGAGTGATGGGGCCTATACAACTGACCTTCACACCTGGTATGACACCTGTAAAAGATGTTTTTGGTGGGTCTGATCCTTGAGCGATCAATACCTATCTGGCGCACTATGTCCTAGTGCAGCAGGTTTGGACTGCTGCCTCCACCCATAGGGGCTCGTGTGAGGTGGAACCCGCAAACTATTGGGTCGAGGATGCGTGCGACTGAATTGCCCTGGTTGATATTTGCCGAATGGTTTATACGATCGAAGATGATCGGCCATATTTTATGCGGTGGGGCGACTCGCTTTGTGGAGTCGACGTCCCGAAGAGTCCACGTCTGTTCCCATTTGGGGGTGTGGGTGGTGTTTATCATGTTCACCGTTTTGGTTTGCGGGAGAAATTTCTTTTGCCCTATATTGTTTGATGATCTGGGCTCCTAGCTGTCTTTGTCGCTTGGAGACCCCTTCTCCTTGTTTTCAGCGACTGACCTGCCGGCTTGTTTGAAGACCCGGCATTCTCTATTGGTATGATTGGATGCCATTCCTGGGGTACCGTGAATTTGACATGGGCGATCAAGTATGCGGTTCAGGCTGGATGGGCCCGAATTGCTCTTTTGAAGTGTCTTCTTCCGCTGACCGGATTGAGAGCTACGGAATCCGGCATTGACTGCCGTATCTTGGGCGTCATCATTGTTCTTGAGACGCTTATGTTTATTGCGTCGAGGTTTGTCGATGCCATCTCTGGCCTCTGATGTGCCAGGATTGTTTACTGTATTGTTGTTACGAGCCAACCAGCTATCTTCGCCCGCACAAAAGCGGGTCATGATTGTCGTGAGGGCTGCCATGGACTTTGGCTTATCTTGGCCGAGGTGTCGGGCGAGCCATTCGTCGCAGATATTATGCTTAAAGGCTGCTAGGGCTTCGGCATCCGGACAGTCGATGATTTGGCTCTTTTTAGTTAGGAACCAAGTCCAGAATTTCTTGGCTGACTCTCCGAGTTGTTGGATTATGTGACTTAGGTCATCAGCGTCCGGTGGTCGCACGTAAGTGCACTAGAAGTTGTCGTGGAACACGTCTTCTAGGTTCTCCCAACTGCCAACAGAGTTTGCCGGCAGGCTGTTCAGCCAATGTCGAACAGGTCCTTTGAGCTTAAGCGGGAGATATTTCACGGCATGTAGATCATCGCCGCGGGCCATGTGAATGCAGAGAAGGAAATCTTCAATCCATACCGCGAGGTCTGTTGTGCCATCGTATGATTCAATATTTACGGGTTTAAACCCTTCTGGGAATTTATGATCCACTACTTCCTTAGTGAAGAAGAGGGGGTGTTCGGATAAGTCTGGTCACGATGCAGTTCGAATAAGTCTGGTCTGCTGTGTTCGGCCTGACCGGATTTGTTGTTAGTATATCCGGCATGACGGTCATCGTCGCGTGTTGTGGCGCGCCCCCACGGTCCGTAGATCGATCTTGGTTGTCCTGCTTTGTTTACTAGTATGTCTCGCAGTTCTTGCATGTAGCCCTTGGTCGTAGTGTGTTGGCGGTGGGGTGCAGGCTGGTACTCGGGCTTTAGTGCCTCCTCCTCGAGTTGAGGTAGTAACATGCGCTTTGGGTGACTTCTGGTTGGGCATTTGAGTCCGTATTCCTCGGCTGCCAGGACCTCAGTCCATCTGTCTGTCAGCAGATCTTGATCAGCTTGGAGCTGCTGCTTCTTCTTCTTCAGGCTTCTTGCAGTGGCTATAAGCCGGCGCTTGAAGCGCTCCTGTTCGACGGGATCCTCAGGCACGACAAGTTCATCGACGCCGGGGCTCACCTCGTCCTCGGAGAGAGGCATATAATTATCGTCCTCCGAGTCTCCGTCCATTGCCTGTTTGTCTGGGCTAGCTTGCCCGTCCTGTTCGGCCTGCTCGAAGTTAGGCTAATCGGGGTTGTATTCGTCTTCGGCACCATCTGGATTGTTATTGTCTCTTGTGCTGATATTGCTATGGCGGGGCTTGGAGCGGCATCGATGACGCCCATGCTTTGATTGCTTCCCTAAGGGGTTATCCTCTGTTGCCTCATCGCCATTGTTTTCTTTGGGGGTGTCCACCATATGTATATCATATGAAGAGGTGGTTGTCCAGCGCCTTGTGGGCGGTGGTTCCTGTTCTTCTCTTGCATCGCCGTCCATACCGTCGATGTCTTCGGGGTCAAAGTCGAGCACGTGGTTAAATCATTGATAGTGGCTATTAAGTGGGTGGTGGGTGGGTAACGGATTTCTTCGTCATCCGCTTCCCACTCGAGCCGGATATAATTCGGCCAAGAGTCTCCTGACAAAGAGAGAGGCCTTAATGAATTTAGCATGTCTCCGAGGGGTGAGTGCTGGAAGATGTCCGCGGCGGTGAATTCCATGCTCGGTGCCCAATCAGATTCGATGGGCACGGATGCCCGTGGTTCGGACCCTGAAGCCGGAGACGAGTCCGGGGGTCCGGTGACACAGATTTCCTTAGAGGCAGGGTCTGTGTTCGGCTCCAAAGCCAATGAATGTGCGGCCTCCGCGACAGGGTCCATCCACCCGTCCTCAGATTGCGCGATCTGCTCCAGATTTAAGTCCGGAGTTGCAGCAGGTGCGATATCCTGAACACTGTCCGACGGCAGATCTAAGTCATGCTCGTCGTGGCTGTCCGGCGCTCCTAACACAAGCCTGAATCCGTCGAAGATCAAGTCTCTGCGGATGTCGGCCGTGTAGTTAAGATTTCCGAACCTGACCTAATGGCCAGGGGTGTAGCTGTCGATCTGCTCCAGATGGCCAAGCGAGTTGGCCCGCAGTGTGAAGCTGCCGAACACGAAGATTTGTCTAGGGAGAAAAGTCTCACCCTGGACCGTATTGTTGTTGATGATTGAAGGATCCATCAAACCTTGCAGCGATGACACAGAGGAACTCTCAATGAAAGCACCAATGTTGGTGTCAAAACCGGTGGATCTTGGGTAGGGGGTCCCGAACTGTGCGTCTAAGACTAATGGTAACAGCAGGCTGGGGACACAATGTTTACCCAGGTTCGGGCCCTCTAGATGGAGGTAATACCCTACTTCCTTCTTGATTGATCTTGATGATATGAGTATTACAAGAGTTGATCTACCAGGAGATCATAGAGGCTAAACCCTAGAAGCTAGCCTATGATTATGATTGTTGTTCTTGTCCTACGGACTAAACCCTCCTGTTTATATAGCCACCGGAGGGGGCTAGGGTTACACAGAGTCGGTTACAGAGAAGGAGATCTAACATCTGAATAGCCAAGCTTGCCTTCCACGCAAAGGAGAGTCCCATCCGGACACGGGATGAAATCTTCAATCTTGTATCTTCATAGTCCAACAGTCCGGCCAAAGTATATAGTCCGGATGTCCGGATACCCCCTAATCCAGGACTCCCTCAACAGCCACCATACCTACCTATTATGGCATTTTCGTAGCCATTCCGAGATATATTGCCATGCAACTTTCCACCGTTCCGTTTATTATGACACGCTCCATCATTGTCATATTGCTTTCCATGATCATGTAGTTGACATCGTATTTGTGGCAAAGCCACTGATACGTCCATTTTGCATCATGCTTTTATATCAATATTTATTGCATTATGGACTGTTATTACAGTTATGTCACAATACTTATGGCTACTCTCTCTTATTTTACAAGGTTTACATGAAGAGGGAGAATGCCAGCAGCTGGGATTCTGGGCTGGAAAAGGAGCAAATGTTAGAGACCTATTCTTCACAGCTCCAAAAGTCCTGAAACTCCACGAAAGTCATTTTTGGAATTAAAAAAAATACTGGCGAAGGAATCAGCGTCAGGGGGCCCACACCCTGGTCACGAGGGTGGGGGTCGGGCCCACCCCCCTAGGGCGTGCCCCCTGCCTCGTGGGCCCCCTGACAGGCCTCCGGTGCCCATTTTCTGCTATATGAGATCTTTTACCCTAGAAAAAATCATAAACATGCTTACGGGACGAAACTCTGCCACCACGAGGCGGAACCTTGGCGGAACCAATCTAGGGCTGCGGCGGAGCTTTTCTGCCGGGGAAACTTCCCTCTGGGAGGGGGAAATCATCACCATCATCATCACCAATGATCCTCTCATCGGGAGGGGGTCAATCTCCATCAACATCTTCACCAGCACCATCTCCTCTCAAACCCTAGTTCATCTCTTGTATCCAATCTTTGTACCAAAACCTCAGATTGGTACCTGTGGGTTGCTAGTAGTGTTGATTACTCCTTGTAGTTGGTGCTAGTTGGTTTATTTGGTGGAAGATCATATGTTCAGATCCTTAATGCATATTAATACGCCTCTGATTATGAATGTGAATATGCTTTGTGAGTAGTTATGTTTGTTCCTGAGAACATGGGAGAAGTCTTGCTATTAGTAGTCATGTGAATTTGGTATTCGTTCGATATTTTGGTGAGATGTATGTTGTCTTTCCTCTAGTGGTGTTATGTGAACGTCAACTACATGACACTTCACCATTGTTTGGGCCTAGAGGAATGCATTGGGAAGTAATAAGTAGATGATGGGCTGCTAGAGTGACAGAAGCTTAAACCATACTTTATGTGTTGCTTCGTAAGGGGCTGATTTGGATCCATATGTTTCATGCTATGGTTAGGTTTACCTTAATACTTATTTTGTAGTTGTGGATGCTTGCAATGGGGTTTAATCATAAGTGGGATGCTTGTCCAAGAAAGGGCAGTACCCAAGCACCGGTCCACCCACATATCAAAAATTATCACAGTAACGAACGTGAATCATATGAGCGTGATGAAAACTAGCTTGACGATAATTCGCATGTGTCCTCAGGAGCGATTTTCTCATATAAGAACTTGTACAGGCTTGTCCTTTGCTACTAAAAGGATTGGGACACCTGGCTACACCTTATTTACTTTCATTGCTTGTTACCCGTTACAAATTATCTTATCACAAAACTATATGTTACCTACAATTTCAGTGCTTGCAGAGAATACCTTACTGAAAACTGCTTGTCATTTCCTTCTGCTCCTCGTTGGGTTCGACACTCTTAATTATCAAAAGGACTACGATAGATCCCCTACACTTGTGGGTAATCAAGACTCTTTTCTGGCGCCGTTGCCGGGGAGTGAAGCGCCTTTGGTAAGTGGAACTTGGTAAGGAAAAATTTATATGGTGTGCTGAAATTTACTGTCACTTGTTACTATGGAAACTAATCCTTTGAGGGGCTTGTTCGGGGTATCTTCACCCTGACCAGTAGAGCAAAGAGTTGCTCCTCAACCTACTGAACCTACTTAAATGTTTACTTTGAAATTCCTTCGGGTATGGTAGAGAAACTGCTAGCTAATCCTTTTACAGGAGATGGAACATTACATCCTGACTTGTACCTAATAAATGTAGATGAAGTTTGTGGATTATTTAAGCTTGCAGGTATGCCTGAGGATGTTATCAAGAAGAAGGTTTTCCCTTTATCTTTGAAGGGAGACGCATTGACATGGTATAGGCAATGTGATGATATGGGATCCTGGAACTATAAACGATTGAAGTTGGAATTTCACCAGAAGTTCTACCCTATGCATCTTGTTCATCGTGATCGTAATTACATATATAATTTTTGGCCTCGCGAAGGAGAAAGCATCGCTCAAGCTTGGGGGAGGCTTAAGTCAATGTTATATTCATGCCCCAATCATGAGCTCTCAAGATAAATGATTATTCAAAAAATTTATGCTCGACTTTCTCTCAACAATCGCACCATGCTTGATACTTCTTGTGATGGGTCTTTTATGATGAAGACTATTGAATCCAAGTGGGATTTATTGGAAAGAATTAAATGCAACACTTAAGATTGGGATTCCGACGATGGTAAGGAGTCAGGTATGACACCTAAGTTTGATTATGTTAAATCTTTTATGGATACCGATGTTTTTCGTGGATTTAGCACTAAATATGGACTTGACTCTGAGATAGTAGCTTCTTTCTGTGAATCATTTGCTACTCATGTTGATCTCCCTAAGGAGAAGTGGTTTAAATATAATCCTCCCACTAAAGTAAAAGTAGTTGCACCTATTAAAGTTGAAGAAAATACTATCACTTATAATGATCCTATTGTCCCTACTACTTATATTGAGAAACCTCCTTTCCCTGTTAGGATGAAGGATCATGCTAAAACTTCAACTGTGGTCAATAAAAGCAATATTAAGACATATAAACCCCCTGAGAAAATTCAAGTTGAACCTAATGTTGTTGTGGTTAAAGATCTCTTGGCTGATAATATTGATGGGCATGTTATTTATTTCTATGATGAAGCTGCTAGAATTGCCAAACCCGATGCTAAGAAACACAGACCCGTTGTAGGCATGCCTGTTATTTCTCTTAAAATAGGAGATCATTGTTATCATGGCTTATGTGATATGGGTTCTAGTGGTAATGCAATACCTATCTCTTTATATCAAGAAATTATGCATGACATTGCACCTGCTGAGATAGAAGATATTGATGTTACAATTAAGCTAGCTAATAGAGATACTATTTCACCAATTGGGATTGTTAGAGATGTTGAAGTCTTGTGTGGGAAAGCTAAATATCCTGCTGATTTTCTTGTTCTTGGTTCCCCACAAGATAAGTTTTGTCCAATTATATTTGGTAGACCCTTCTTAAATACTGTTAAAGCTAGAATAGATTGCAAAAAAGATGTTGTCACGATTGGCTTGGATGATATCACTCATGAGTTTAATTTTGCTAAATTTCATAGACAACCACATGATAAAGAGCTGTCTAGTAAGGATGAAATTATTGGTCTTGCTTCTATTGTTGTGCCTCCTACTGATCCTTTAGAAAAATATTTGCTAGATCATGAAAATGATATGTTCATGAATGAAAGAAGGGAAATATATGAAGTATTCATTAAACAGGGTCCTATTTTGAAACACAACTTACCTGTTGAAATCCTTGGGGATCTTCCATCACCCAAGGGTGATCCCGTGTTTGAACTTAAACCATTACCTGATAATCTTAAATATTCTTATCTTGATGAAAAGAAGATATATCCTGTTATTATTAGTGCTAACCTTTCAGAGCAGGAAGAGGAAAGATTATTGAAAACTCTTAAGAAGCACTGTGCTGCTATTGGGTATTCTCTTGATGATCTTAAGGGCATTAGTCCCACTCTATGCCAACACAAAATTAAGTTGGAAGAAGACGCCAAACCAGTTATCGATCATCAACGACGGTTAAACCCTAAGATGAAGGAAGTGGTAAGAAAGGAAATACTAAAGCTCCTAGAGGCAGGTATAATTTATCCCGTTGCTGATAGCACGTGGGTAAGTCCTTTCCATTGTGTCCCTAAGAAGGGAGGTATTACTGTTGTTCCTAATGATAAAGATGAATTGATCCCGCAAAGAATAATTACAGGTCATAGGATGGTAATTGATTTCTGCAAATTAAATAAAGCTACTAAAAAGGATCATTACCCTTTACCTTTTATTGATCAAATGCTACAAAGACTATCCAAACATACACATTTTTGCTTTCTAAATGGTTACTCTGTTTTTTCTCAAATACTTTTGTCAGCGGATGATCAAGAAAAGACCACTTTTACTTGCCCTTTCAGTACTTTTGCTTATAGACGTATGCCTTTTGG
The DNA here is from genome assembly GCF_002162155.2 of Triticum dicoccoides. Classification (NCBI taxonomy): domain Eukaryota; kingdom Viridiplantae; phylum Streptophyta; class Magnoliopsida; order Poales; family Poaceae; genus Triticum; species Triticum dicoccoides. The sequence goes on from NC_041389.1 coordinate 678,243,315, forward strand.
TTTATGTAATGCACCTGCTACTTTTCAAAGATGCATGATGTCTATATTCTCTGACTTTTGTGAAAAGATTTGTGAGGTATTCATGGATGATTTTTCCGTTTATGGATCCTCTTTTGATGATTGCTTGAGCAACCTTGAACGAGTTTTGCAGAGAGGCGAAGATACTAGTCTTGTTTTGAACTGGGAGAAGTGCCACTTTATGGTTAATGAAGGCATTGTCTTGGGGCATAAAATTTTTGAAAGAGGTATTGAAGTTGATAAACCTAAAGTTGATGCAATTGAAAAGATGCCATGTTCCAAGGACACCAAAGGTATAGGAAGCTTCCTTGGTCATGCCGGTTTTTATAGGAGGTTCATTAAGGACTTTTCCAAAATCTCTAGGCCTCTGACTAATCTATTACAAAAATATATTCCTTTTGTCTTTGATGATGATTTGTGTAGAAGCATTTGAAATACTTACGAAAGCTTTAGTTTCTGCAACTATTGTTCAACCTCCTGATTGGAATTTACCCTTTGAAATTATGTGTGATGCTACTGATTATGTTGTAGGTGCTGTTCTAGGATAAATAATTGATAAGAAACTAAATGTTATTCAATATGCTAGTAAAACTCTAGATACTGCTCAGAGAAATTATGCTAGTACTGAAAAGGAATTTTTAGCAGTTGTATTTGCTTGTGATAAGTTCATGCCTTATATTGTTGATTCTAAAGTAACTATTCACACTGATCATGCTACTATTAAATATCTTATGGAAAAGAAAGATGCTAAACCTAGACTTATTAGGTGAGTTCTCTTGCTACAAGAATTTGATTTACATATTATTGATAGAAAGGGAGCAGAGAACCCCGTTGCAGACAACTTGTGTAGGTTAGAGAATGTCCTTGATGACCCACTACCCATTAATGATATCTTTCCTGATGAACAATTAGCTGTCATAAATGCTTCTCGTACTGCCCCATGGTATGCTGATTATGCTAATTACATTGTTGCTAAATTCATACCACCTAGTTTTACATATCAACAAAAGAAAAGGTTCTTCTATGATTTAAGACATTACTTTTGGGATGACCCACGCCTTTATAAAGAAGGAGTAGATGGTGTTATTAGATGTTGTGTATCTGAGCATGAACAGGAACAAATCCTACGCAAGTGTCACTCCGAGGCATATGGAGGATACCACACTGGAGATAGAACTGCAGATAAGGTATTGCAATCTAGTTTTTATTGGCCTACTCTCTTCAAAGGTGCCCGTAAATTTGTCTTGTCTTGTGAAGAATGTCAAAGAATTGGTAATATTAGTAGACGTCAAGAAATGCCTATGAACTATTCTCTTGTTATTGAACCATTTGAAGTTTGGGGCTTTGATTATATGGGACTTTTTCCTGCCTCTAATGGATATACACATATTTTAGTTGCTGTTGATTACGTTACTAAGTGGGTAGAAGCTATTCCAACTAGTAGTGCTGATCATAACACCTCTATTAAGATGCTTAAAGAAGTTATTTTTCCGAGGTTTGGAGTCCCTAGATACTTAATGGCTGATGGTGGTTCACATTTTATTCTTGGTGCTTTTCGTAAAATGCTTGCTAAGTATGATGTTGACCATATAATTGCATCTCCTTATCACCCACAATCTAGCGGTCAAGTAGAATTGAGTAATAGAGAACTTCAATTAATTTTGCAAAAGACTGTTAATAGATCTCGAAAGAATTGGTCCAAGAAACTTGATGATGCATTATGGACTTATAGAACTGCATATAAAAATCCTATGGGTATGTCTCCATATAAAATGGTTTATGGAAAAGCTTGTCACTTACCTCTCGAACTAGAACATAAGGCATATTGGGCTATTAAAGAGCTTAATTATGATTTCAAACTTGCCGGCGAGAAAAGGTTATTTGACATTAGCTCACTTGATGAATGGAGAACCCAAGCTTATGAAAATGCCAAACTATTTAAAGAAAAAGTTAAAAGATGGCATGACAAGAGGATACAAAAGTTTGAGTTTAATGTAGGTGACTATGTGTTGCTCTTCAACTCTCATTTAAGATTTTTTGCAGGAAAACTTCTCTCTAAATGGGAAGGCCCTTACGTTATCGAGGAAGTCTATCGTTCCGGTGCCATAAAAATCAATAACTTTGAGGGCACAAATCCAAAGGTGGTGAATGGCCAAAGAACCAAACATTATATTTTAGGTAAGCCAATAAATGTTGAAACTAATATTATTGAAACTGTAACCCCGGAGAATACATAAGGGACACTTTCCAGACCGTTCCAGACTCCGAAAAGGAATAGGTATATGGTACGGTAAGTAAACCGACTCCAAATTATTTTTAACAACAGTATTTCTCCGTTTTGGAATATTTAAGAAAATAGAAAAATAAGAAGTAGTCCGGGAAGGACACGAGGCCTCCACGAGGGTGGAGGGCGCCCCCTACCCTACTGGGCGCGCCCCCCTGCCTCGTGGGCACCTTGTGTGCTCACCGGACTCCGTTTTATTGCACGATACTTCTTTTGGTCGGTAAAAATTCATTATATGATCTCCCGGAGGTTTTGACCATCGTATCATGCAAATATCTCCTGTTTTTGTTTCGAGCTGTCTTTCTGATAGATCTAGATCACCATGACGTCACCCTCCTCTAACAATGAAGATAAGGATGCTTGGTTACTAAAGATAGAGTTGAAGAGAGAAGAACCTGAGGAGATCAACAAGGATGAAGGGATCAGGAAGGCCATGGAGGATCAAACCCTGGCGGCAGAAGAAGAAAACATCCCTCAACCTCTTCCTAACCTCTTTACCCCAACTGAGATTGAAGCTTTCAAGATGATTGAGTTAGCTCGCATACAAAACAAGTATCTCACACAGGAAAATATTTTGTTGAAGGATCATATCGTCGCACTCAAGGGCATTATCCGCAAGTTGGAAGAGCTCCTATGCTTGATGTGTGACTATCCATCACCACCTTCTTCATCAGCAAAGGAGACATAATCACATGGGTATGGGCACTCCCCTTGGCAACTGCCAGGCTTGGGGGAGTGCCCCGGTATCGTATCACCACCACACTCCTATCTTTACAGTTTTTCTTAGTTCATTCCTCTTGGTAATATCTTGATCTAGTAGAATAAAGTTTGGTATGAATTAGTTTGAGTTTTGCTTTGTGATCCATCTATGTAATCGAGTCCGTGAGCTATCTATAATAAAGATTAGTGTTGAGTCAAGGGCTTTGCTATCCTGCTATGATCTTGAGAAAATAGAAAGACTAAAGAGAAACAAAAGAAACTATGTTGATCTTATGGATAGTAATGACTTCACACATAAAGAGTATGAGGCATAAAAGTTGTTGAGAGTTGGCAAACATAGTTTTGGTCATCATTGCAATTAATAGGAAGTAATAAAGAAAGAGAGGTTTTCACATATAAATACACTATCTTGGACATCTTTTATGATTGTGAGCACTCATTAAAATATGACATGCTAAAAGAGTTGACGTTGGACAAGGAAGACAACGTAATGGGTTATGCTTTCTCACATCTTAGTTAAAGTATATTGTCACGGATCGTCCAACATGTTGAGTTTGCCTTTCCCCCTCATGCTAGCCAAATTCCTTGCACCAAGTAAAAATTACTTGTGCTTCCGAAATACCCTTAAACCAGTTTTTCCATGAGAGTCCTCCATATCTACCTATGAATTGAGTAAGATCCTTCAAGTAAGTTGTCATGTTGCATGCAATAAAAATTGCTCTCTAAATATGTATGACTTATTAGTGTGGAGAAAATAAGCTTTATATGATCCTGTGATATGGAAGTAATAAAAGCGATGGACTGCATAATAAAGGTTCATATCACAAGTGGCAATATAAAGTGACGTTCTTTCGCATTAAGATTTTGTGCATCAAACCATAAAAGCACATGACAACCTCGGCTTCCCTTCTTCGAAGGGCCTATCTTTTACTTTATGCAAGAGTCAAGGTGATCTTCACCTTTCCTTTTTATTTTATCCTTTGGCAAGCACCTCGTGTTGGAAAGATCCTGATACATATATCCAATTGGATGTACGTTAGCATGAACTATTATTGTTGACAGTACCCTTGAGGTAAAACGTTGGGAGGCAACACTATAAGCCCCTATCTTTTTCTGTGTCCGATTAAAACTCCATAACCACTAGTATCGCGTGAGTGTTAGCAATTGTGAAAGACTAAATGATAGTTGAGTATGTGGACTTGCTGAAAAGCTCTTATGATTGACTCTTTCCTATGTTATGATAAATTGCAATTGCTCACTGACTGAGATTATAGTTTGTTAGTTCTCAATGAAGTTTCTGAACCATACTTGACATTGTGAATAGATTGTTACTTGAGCATAAGAAATTATGTGACAATATATATATATATATATATATATATATATATATATATATATATATATATATATATATATATATATATATATGTTGCTGTTATAAGAATGATCATGATGCATGCATGTCCATATTTTATCTTTATCGACACCTCTATCTCTAAACATGTGGGCATATTTTTCGATATCGGCTTCCGCTTGAGGACAAGCGAGGTCTAAGCTTGGCAGAGTTGATACGTCCATTTTGTATCATGCTTTTATATCAATATTTATTGCATTATGGACTGTTATTACACATTATGTCACAATACTTATGGCTATTCTCTCTTATTTTACAAGGTTTACATGAAGAGGGAGAATGCCGGCAGCTGGGATTCTGGGCTGGAAAAGGAGCAAATATTAGAGACCTATTCTGCACAGCTCCAAAAGTCCTGAAACTCCACGAAAGTTATTTTTGGAATTAATAAAAAATACTGGCGACGGAATCAGCGTCAGGGGGCCCACACCCTGGTTACGAGGGTGGGGGTCGGGCCCACCCCCCTAAGGAGCGCCCCCTGCCTTGTGGGCCCCCTGACAGGCCTCCGGTTCCCATCTTCTGCTATATGAGGTCTTTTACCCTAGAAAAAAATCATAAGCAATCTTACAGGACGAAACTCCGCCGCCACGAGGCGGAACCTTGCCGGAACCAATCTAGGGCTCCGGCGGAGCTGTTCTGCTGGGGAAACTTCCCTCCGGGAGGGGCAATAATCACCATCATCATCACCAACGATCCTCTCATCGGGAGGGGGTCAATCTCCATCAACATCTTCACCAGCACCATCTCCTCTCAAACCCTAGTTCATCTCTTGTATCCAATCTTTGTACCAAAACCTCAGATTCGTACCTGTGGGTTGCTAGTAGTGTTGATTACTCCTTGTAGTTGATGCTAGTTGGTTTATTTGGTGGAAGATCATACGTTCATATCCTTAATGCATATTAATACCCCTATGATCATGAATATGCTTTGTGAGTAGTTATGTTTGTTCCTGAGGACATGGGAGAAGTCTTGCTATCAGTAGTCATGTGAATTTGGTATTCGTTCGATATTCTGATGAGATGTATGTTGTCTTTCCTCTAGTGGTGTTATGTGAACGTATACTACATGACACTTCACCATTGTTTGGGCCTAGAGGAAGGCATTGGGAATTAATAAGTAGATGATGGGCTGCTAGAGTGACAGAAGCTTAAACCATACTTTATGTGTTGCTTCGTAAGGGGCTGATTTGGATCCATATGTTTCATGCTATGGTTAGGTTTACCTTAATACTTATTTTGTAGTTGTGGATGCTTGCAATGGGGTTTAATCATAAGTGGGATGCTTGTCCAAGAAAGGGCAGTACCCAAGCACCGGTCCACCCACATATCAAAAATTATCAAAGTAACGAACGTGAATCATATGAGCGTGATGAAAACTAGCTTGACGATAATTCGCATGTGTCCTCAGGAGCGATTTTCTCATATAAGAACTTGTCCAGGCTTGTCCTTTGCTACTAAAAGGATTGGGCCACCTGGCTACACCTTATTTACTTTCATTGCTTGTTACCCGTTACAAATTATCTTATCACAAAACTATATGTTACCTACAATTTCAGTGCTTGCAGAGAATACCTTACTGAAAACCGCTTGTCATTTCCTTCTGCTCGTCATTGGGTTCGACACTCTTACTTATCGAAAGGACTACGATAGATCCCCTACACTTGTGGGTCATCAGCCACCATGCATAATTTTTCATACATGTCACTCTTGAATCATTGCCCATCCCGGTATACCGCCTGAGGCACTCATATAGAGCCATATTTTGTTTGAGTTGTAATTCATGAGTTGTAAACAAATAGAAGTGTGATGATCATCATTATTAGATCGTTGTCCCTTGAAAAAAAAGGAAAAAAATAAAGGCCAAATTACAAAAACGGAAAGGCCAAATAAAAAAAGCGAAAGGCCAAATAAAAAAAGGAAGGCCCCCCCCCCAAAAGGGACAATGTTACTATCCTTTTTCCACACTTGTGCTTCAAAGTAGCACCATGACCTTTATGATAGAGAGTCTCTTATTTTGTCACTTTCATATACCAGTGGGAATTTTTCATTATAGAACTTGGCTTGTATATTCCAACAATGGGCTTCCTCAAATGCCCTAGGTCTTCATGAGCAAGCAAGTTGGATGCACACCCACTTAGATTCTTTTGTTGAGCTTTCATACATTTATAGCTCTAGTGCATCCGTTGCATGGCAATCCCTACTTCAATATGAGACTATCTCTTTTTTTTGTCTTCTCCACACAACCCCATCATCATACTCTATTCCACCTATAGTGCTATATCCATGGCTCACGCTCATGTATTGCGTGAAAGTTGAAAAAGTTTGAAAAGGCTAAAGCATGAAACAATTGCTTGGCTGAAACCGAGGTTGTGCATGATTTGGATATTTTGTGTGACGAAGATGGAGCAATAGCCAAACTATATGATTTTTTAGGGATGAACTTTCTTTGTCCATGCTATTTTGAGAAATATAATTGCTTTGTTAGTATGCTTGAAGTATTATTATTTTTTGTCAATATTAAACTTTTGTCTTGAATCTTATGGATCTGAATATTCTTGCCACAACAGAGAAGATTACATTGATAAATATGTTAGGTAGCATTCCACATCAAAAATTCGGTCTTTATCATTTACCTACTCGAGGACGAGCAGGAATTAAGCTTGGGGATGCTTGATACGTCTCCAACGTATCTATAATTTTTGATTGTTCCATGCTATTATATTATCTGTTTTGGATGTTTAATGGGCTTCATTATACACTTTTATATTATTTTTGAGACTAACCTATTAACCGAAGGCCCAGTGCAAATTGCTGTTTTTTTGCCTATTTCAGTATTTTGCAGAAAAGGAATATCAAACGGAGTCCAAACAGAATGAAACCTTCGGGAGAGTTATTTTTGGAACAAACGTGATCCAGAGGACTTGGAGTGGACGTCAAGAAAGAAGCGAGGAGGCCACGAGGTAGGGAGGCGCGCCTGCCCCCCTGGGCGCCCCCCGCCCTCATGGGCCCCTCGCAGCTCCACCGACCTACTTCTTCCTCCTATATATATCCATATACCCCGAAAACATCCAGGAGCACAATAGATCGGGAGTTCCGCCGCCGCAAGACTCTGTAGCCACCAAAAACCAATCGGGACCCTGTTCCGGCACCCTTCCAGAGGGGGGGATCCCTCACCAGTGGCCATCTTCATCATCCCAGCGCTCTCCATGACGAGGAGGGAGTAGTTCACCCTCGGGGCTGAGGGTATGTACCAGTAGCTATGTGTTTGATCTCTCTCTCTCTCTCTCGTGTCCTTGATTTGGCACGATCTTGATGTATCGCAAGCTTTGCTATTATAGTTGGATCTTATGATGTTTCTCCCCCTCTACTCTCTTGTAATGGACTGAGTTTTTCCTTTGAAGTTATCTTATCAGATTGAGTCTTTAAGGATTTGAGAACACTTGATGTATGTCTTGCATGTGCTTATTTGTGGTGACAATGGGATATTCACGTGATCTACTTGATGTATGTTTTGGTGATCAACTTGCGGGTTCAGTGACCTTGTGAAGTTATGCATAGGGGTTGGCACACGTTTTCATCTTGACTCTTCGGTAGAAACTTTGGGGCACTCTTTGAAGTACTTTGCGTTGGTTGAATAGATGAATCTGAGATTGTGTGATGCATATCGTATAATCATGCCCATGGATACTTGAGGTGACATTGGAGTATCTAGGTGACATTAGGGTTTTGGTTGATTTGTGTCTTAAGGTGTTATTCTAGTACGAACTCTATGATAGATCGAACGGAAAGAATAGCTTCGTGTTATTTTACTACGGACTCTTGAATAGATTGATCAGAAAGGATAACTTTGAGGTGGTTTTGTACCCTACAATAATCTCTTTGTTTGTTCTCCGCTATTAGTGACTTTGGAGTGACTCTTTGTTGCAAGTTGAGGGATAGTTATATGACCCAGTTATGTTATTACTGTTGAGAGTACTTGCACTAGTGAATGTATGAACCTTAGGCCTTGTTTCCTAGCATTGCAATACCGTTTACGCTCATTTTTATCATTAGTTACCTTGCTGTTTTTATATTTTTCAGATTACAAAAACCTATATCTATCATCCATATTGCACTTGTATCACCATCTCTTCGCGGAACTAGTGCACCTACACAATTTACCATTGTATTGGGTGTGTTGAGGACACAAGTGACTCTTTGTTATTTGGCTGCAGGGTTGTTTGAGAGAAACCATCTTCATCCTACGCCTCCCACGGTTTGATAAACCTTAGGTCATCCACTTGAGGGAAATTTGCTACTGTCCTACAAACTTCTGCACTTGGAGGCCCAACAACGTCTACAAGAAGAAGGTTTTGTAGTAGACATCAGAGGCTCTAGCGCTCTGGCGTCTTGGCCTCTTCGGATGATGCGAGGCGTCCTCCTCCCTGGCGTGCTGCTTGGGGCTTCAGGCCAAGCCATGGCCGGCGGCTGCTGTAGTGGCGTACGGGGGCTCCGGTGGCCGGTGGTGTGGTGGATCTAGTGCTAGGTGGTGGAGGGCCTTGAGGTCTGGTCCAGATCTGGCCCATGGAGGCCCACCGCTCCGGTGGACCGTCTGTTTGTGCTGCCCCAGCGACAATGATGGCTGACCCAGTGATCCGCGCACCCGACCGAGGTGGAGCTCCCTGCGTGTGGACGGGCATCGAGGATGCCCGGTCCTGACCAACGGCTGTTTGGCTATGACGTTGTTCGTGTCCGGCTGCCTATCCTAGGTTGTCATGTTGCTCGTTGTTGGTGGTGGTGGGTTCTCCTTGGATGCCGGGGCGGCGACCCTGGATAGTGAGGCTGCACCGGTGGCTCGTCGGCGGGCAGTGTGGCAGCAGTCGTGACGACCTTCTCTTGGCTATGTGGGTAGCAAGGGGAGGGGTGGCGGGTGGCCCTAGTGCCGTCGTGGCTTCGGAAATGGTGATCCCTTATTATGGATCTGGAGACCTGGTGCGAAGGGCAGCGGCTTCCCCTCTTGGGGTGGGTCGGCAACTGTGAGTCCGCTGGTGGCACTTGTGTGGGTCAGAGCGAAAGCCCTGCGCTCCGGCACCGGTAACGACGGCACCTACGGGTGTCGCTTCCCTCTCGGGGGCGTTGTTATGGGTCCCCTGAAGGTGCCTGGGTCCGGGATGAAAATCCTAGTCCATCTCTTGGACTCGACGACGGTGACGCTCGGTGTAATCCCCCTCTTGAGGGCGTCGTTGTGGACCCTCGGTTCTTCTAGGTTGCAGATGGCTTCTGGCGTCGGGTTTGCCTTCCCGCTGGCGTAGTGCATCTTTGCCTCTGGCGAGTGGTGGTGTCAATGACTGCCTATCATTTAGACGTGTCCACGTGGTCTCTGTTCTCGGTCCTTGTTGTCTCTTGGTATGAGCGGCACTCCATGGCCCGGAGAGAGGGTGCCGTTTCGACGATGAGTCAACCCTCTCCAGAGATGGCTCGGTGTGTTTAGATCTTCGCTCCTCTTCAGTTGTCTTGGTTATAGTGTGCTAGGGGTGGCCTCTCCTGTTCTTCATGTTTGACGTTGGGCTTAGTGGCACTTGTGCCACTCGCCCTAGGCCTTTTTTTCTTTCGTTCTGACCTGCTGTATGAGGGTTTCCTCACCACCATGTATCGTTCGGCCGTATGTGCCTTTATTTATAAAAGGGGGCGAAAGCCTATTTAGAGAGAAATTAAATCATCCATATCTTGTAAACCACAAGTTCCTATTTAATTCTTTTATATGCATTTCAACTCCTGATGCCAGGGCCTTTTAAACGACCAATCTTGGATACATTTTAAACACATTTAAATTTCCACGTTTCACATTACATGTGTGAAACAAACCTATTTTTTGTGTGGTCCGAAGAAGCGACAAGAGAGTTTCTGGTTCAACCTATCGGCCAACGACGTCTGTAAGTTGTCGGGAACATGGTATATGAGCGGATGAAGCACGATAATTCTGGTCAAGTAGTAAAATTGGAAAATGTTATGCGACAAAAGCTTCTATTAGAACGGAACAAATTCTACTTGTACCGGAAGGGAATTCAATAGTCGATGGAAATAATTTTACTATGTTATAGAATAAATTAAGTGTCACGGTTCAATTATTCTAAAACCATATCTTAGTTTGTGTAGTTTTAATGCGGTTTAGAATAAATACAGTGCCAAAGTTCAGTTTTCTAGAACCAATTTTTAGTTTGTCTGGTTTTACTGCGAGTTAGAATAAATATAGTGGGAAAATACAAAGGAGAATCTAGGTACCAGCACACCCTATATGCAAAAAAAAATTCAAAAAAAGTTCAAAATTACCAAATCCTTTTTGGTACTACCTCCGTCCGGGTTTATTGGTCCCCATTGTATTTCGTGCCAAATTTTGACCATAGATTAAGCTAACAAAATGTTCACCCATGTCACCAAACATTATATTTTGAAAACTATGTTCAAATACGAATCTAATGAGATAATTTTTCTTGACATGCATTAACATTTTGTTAGTTAAATCTTTAGTCAAAATTTGGCACAAACTACAAAGGGGACCTATAAACCAGGACAGAGGTAGTATCAAACATGATCAAGTATTGTAGTCGTATAAAAAGATTCGTCAGAGAATGACTTCTGTTGCATCGTGGGTCGAAGATTCGGCAAAAAACCTGATGAATACAAGTACTATACACACTATATTGTCTGTCATAAACTAGTCTTTTTTGCCCTGGAGTCAATTGGAATCATTTATTGTCGAAACTTTTAATACGAGTACAATACCTGATCATGTTTGATTCTAAATAAGATTTGGAATTTTTTGAATTTTTTGAATTACTAATATTTTGGGGCCATATAGGATGCGGGGTACCCGAGAGCACCAAGTTCCCGTCCAAGTGTTCCGATGTTCAGTTATTCTAGACCCAAATTTTAGTTTGTCTGGTTGTAAGCAAAACATTACCGTGCATGTGAGACACATTACACCACCACAAATCTCATTTGCATTAGAATAATTAACACTTCGATAACATTGAAGCAAATTTTTACTTAATATATTTTCAGAAAGAATAAGAGAATATAAAACATAAGGGTTTAGAGTAAACAAAACTGCAATTTTGTGCTCATGTAATTTTGTGGTGCAATTATTGTAGGAAGCAAACTAGAATCACGCGCGAGAACTGGTTTGTTGGAAAGAAGATACTCCCTCCATCCAGAAACATACTCCCTCCATCCAGAATCACGCGCGAGAACGCGTTTCAAAATTTATTTTAACCATCACTAAGACCAATAATATATGGTGTGTGTTTCACAAAGTATAGCGCCAAGTTCATATTTGAAATGTGTTTCTAACAGTATATTTTTGTAGTATACATATCATATATTATTGATCTTATCAAAGATTACCGTAAATCTCATAATACGTATAATCCGAATAGAGGGAGAAGTACCATACAGGCCTACGAAATTAATACAAAGTTGAGTAATCTATTTTGAAACGGAGGGAGTATGTTCTAAGCCCTAATCAAGCTTCCTAATTAACTTTCTGATCTAACGATGCTACGCTGGTCCGACAGGATGCTAGGAATAGTAGTTGGTTCCCATTAGATTATCTTCTCTACTATTAAAGGAGTATGGAACGTCGTGATGGCCTCCGCTCGTACGTAAGTTCTCCGGATCCCTCGCTACCGATTCCCGTGTCCCTCCTCCTTCCCTCGAGCAAAAAAAATATCTTCGCATGGAAAAAGAAAAACGACCGCACACAAAATCAAACCAAGACCCACGCGTGCAGTTACCCCACCCACGACTCCCACCACCGCCACCATCGCGCCGATCCAATAACCTCGCCTTCGTCCTCGTTCCCCTCGCCCAACACCTCGCTCCTCGCAATCACATATCTCTCCTGATGAGAAAAATTGTCACCGTCGTCCCTTGTCTTACCTCAGATCTTCCCTCAGAGCTCGATCTCGGTACTCCTCCACCACGCGCCCGCCTCCTCCCACGACTGTGGCCCGGCTTCTCCTCCTCCTCGCTCACAATCCCCACGTGCCCGCCGTGCCGGCATAGGCGCCGACGCAGGTGACTCAGGCGCCCACCGTGCCATCGAGGTCAAGGAGTCCCTCGACCCAACCCTTGCCTGCGTCGGTTGCTCCGCCGTCTCGATGGGATCAGTTACTCGGTCTCGAGCATCGGGCTCATCTCCGACGAGTACGGCGTCGGTGTGGACGCCGTGGCAGACAGCAAAAGTACGGGCTAATTGCTAGCTCGTCCGAGTCTTCAGTCCACACCATCCTGCCGCCTCTCTCTGCTGCACCGGCGCCCACGGCGCACTCCGCATGTTCTTCGACAAAGGCAAGGATAAACACTGAATGTCAGTTTGTCACCCCTCTAGCAGCAAGGTTGTCATCCCCTCTATCTCTCATCTTTTTTTTACATCCTTGATTCCTTGTCACAGTGCTGCTCTGTGTTGCTACTGTTGCATGAAAGAAGTGACATGCTGTTGTTGTATGAATAAAAATGAGCTGCTGACTTTTTAATAAAACTAACTTGTTTGCAGATTCTTGTATGGGCAGAAGAAAGATAGAACATGTTAGCTTCGCTGTTTTTTTTTTCTATCTACAAGCCTATATATGTGCCTTGCCATCAGAAACAAAATGAGTAATTGGGGTTGGGGAGAATGCACATTCTGTAGCTAGCTAAAGAACTAGCTTAAGGGATAACAAATCAATCATGTTTATGAGTTCTGAACTGCGGGTTGTAATTTAGATGACGTTTGTTATAACTCTGCTGCACATTTTTAGAACTAGACAGAGGGAAAGGGAGAGCTGCTAGCTAATACTTGAGATTGAAGGTCAATATCTGAATGAAGCAGTTTCTGCCCCCACAGACCCTTCAAACAAATCTGTACCGTGCCAGGTATGAGGGAATGTTGTTGCACTACCGGAACAGGGCTCTACGCCGACAGCCAAATATATGCCGACGGCTGCCGTCGGCCTAGTCCGAGCTATGCCGACAGCTAGCTCCTGGCCGTCGGCGTACAACGGCCGTCGGGCTATCCGCGGCTACGCCGACAGCAGCCGTCGGCATATATAGGTCGTCGGATTATTCCAGACTACGCCTACAGCTGCCGTCGGCATATATAGGCCGTCGGCATAGATGCGGGCCCGCTGACAATTGTCATCACGGCCGGCTAACGACGTCAAATCTATGCCGACGGCCGTGACGGTGGCCGTCGGCATAGGTACAGGTGACACGTCACCGATCCAGAGCGCACCGACCAGGAGCTATGCCGACGGCAGCCGTCGGCATAGCCGACACGTCATCGATCCGCGGCGCTGTCCATCTGACCTGGCCGCACCTATGCCGACGGCTTTGCCGTCGGCATAGTTTTTTTTCTTTTTTTCTTTTTTCCATATATTATTATTATTATTATTAAGCATACAATATGTGTTAATAAGCATACATATAGATTGTGTTAATAAGCATATAGTATGTGTCAATAATCATACATATAGTTTTTTTCTTTTTCTTCACTGTTTTCTTTATTATTTTTATTTAACTAACTTACATACAGTATGTGTTAATAAGCATACATACATTATTTTTCGGTTCTGTACAAAGCGTTGTGACCCCCCTCACGAACGGTGCCGCCGCCAGCCGGCAACTGGAATGGGGAACAGCCGCATCGGGTCTATACGAAGGGGACTTTGCTCCAAGTGTTTATATATATCGGATGACCTACCACAACCGGATGGTGTTATGGCATGTCCGAAGAGGCGGCACGCATCTCCGGGGTGTGGCCCCGTCACGGACGGCGCCGCCGCCGGCACCTGGAGGGGGGGGGAACGGACGCGTCTGGTCTACATGGAGTGGATTTAGCTGTGGGTTTGACCCGGATGTTGCTCCCCGGTGTCCCTCTGGGCCGACACGACACAACCGGGTGGAGAGATCCACTGGTCAAAGCCCGTCCGTGCAAACTCAAAGGGCTAGATCCCGTGGTCAACCGCTCCAGGGTTAGGCGGGACGGGGGCCCTGGGGGTAGCAATGCCACCGGAGCGTCGTACCGGGCCCTCATACATGCGGGGTGGTGTT
>NC_041389.1:678258435-678258948 GCF_002162155.2 Triticum dicoccoides
GCTACAGGGTTAGGCGGGACGGGGGCCCTGGGGGTAGCAATGCCACCGGAGCGTCGTACCGGGCCCTCATACATGCGAGGTCGTGGTGTGGCATGTACGAAGAGGTGACACGCGTCTCCGGGGCGTGGCCCCCCTCACGGACGGCCCCGCCGCCGGCACCGGGAGGGGGGAAACGGACGCGTCGGGTCTACACGGAGTGGATGTAGCTGTGGGTTTGGCCTGGATGTTGCTCCCGGGTGTCCCTATGGTCCTAACTAACACAACCGGTTGGAGAGGTCCACTGGTCAAAGCCCGTCCGTGGGAAGTCAAAGGGCTAGATCTCGTGGTCAACTGCTCCAGGGTTAGGCGGGACGGGGGCCCTGGGGGGTAGCAATGCCAGCGGAGCGTCGTACCGGCCCCTCATGCATGCGGGATGGTGTTGTGGCATGTCCGAAGAGGCGACACGCATCTCCGGGGTGTGCCTCCCGTCACGGACGGCGCCGCCGCCGGCACCTGGAGGGGGAAAACTGCCGC
>NC_041389.1:678259983-678260975 GCF_002162155.2 Triticum dicoccoides
CGACACGCATCTCCGGGGTGTGCCCCCCGTCACGGACGTCGCCGCCGCCGGCACCTGGAGGGGGGAAACTGCCGCGTCGGGTCTACACGGAGTGGATTTAGCTGTGGGTTCGGCCCGGATGTTGCTCCCCGGTGTCCCTCTGGGCCGACCCGACACAACCGGGTGGAGAGGTCCACTGGTCAAAGCCCGTTCGTGCAAAGTCAAAGGGCTAGATTTCGTGGTCAACCGCTCCAGGGTTAGGCGGGACGGGGGCCCTGGGGGGTAGTAATGCCACCGGAGCGTCGTACCGGGCCCTCATACATGCGGGGTGGTGTTGTGGCATGTCCGAAGAGGCGGCACGCGTCTTCGGGGTGTGGCCACCGTCACGGACGGCGCCGCACGCCGTCTCCGGGGTGTTGCTGACCATAGAAAAAATCTGGTTCAGAAAAAAATATACGTGATATTTTAAAAAATTGTTGTACAATATAAAAAAAGGATCATGTAATTAAAAATAATGTTTCAAACCATTAAAGAAAATGTATGGTACATTTTAAATAATATTCATGCATGTAATGTATGTATACCATATAAAAAATTATATACCATGTATCATTCAAATAAATTCATTCAAATAAATTCAAGAACGTGTATTTGAAAAAAAATATATACCTATGCCTACGGCTTAGCCGTCGGCATATATGCCACGTGGCATGATTATTGTATGCCGACGGCTAAGCCGTCGGCATAGGTCACCTTATCCTGATTTTTTTTGCGAAAAAAAATCCGTATCCAACCGGGCTAGCTCGATCCACCCCATGACCCGATCGAACTCGACCTAACCTCGATCCAGCCCCACCGCCGCACGATCCCCACCCTCCGCACCTCAATCCCCCAGCAGCCGGCCATCCCCGCCCTACTCCGCCGCCGCCCCCTTCTGCGCCGCCGCTGCCCCTGCCCCGGCCGCATCGCGCCGTCCCTGCCCGCACCGCACGCCCCCCGTCCCTGCCCCGGAC
>NC_041389.1:678261491-678265763 GCF_002162155.2 Triticum dicoccoides
CGACCAGCCGGCCCTCTCCAACGTGAGGATTTTTTCACTTTTTTTTAGTTTTGTACCTACTGTTTTTTACCTGCTGTGATATGAATTGTTCACACAAGCCTGTATCCGTATGTTGGCGGCAGTAGTTGATGCCCAATGGTAGACATGTGTTTACATGAGTTGTTATTCTATTCAAGTGGGTGAACTAAGCCATTTTTATTCAGTTTGCTCTCTGCTATGCCAAAGCCATTTTTATTCAGTCTGCAAGTGACGTTATGCAACTAGCAATTATATATGTGCTCCCTGGGTATATGAAAAGTTGAGGGGGCATCTGTGGACGGTTTTGGAGTTCATGGTGATATTTGGACTCAGTATATAGTTGAGCGGTGTACTAGGCATCTGCTAATTTTCATGGTAAAATATGCTAGTTTCTGTTCTTCACAGAGAAGGCTAGAACGAGTGCCTAGACTAGCAAGTTTCTATGATTTTTTTTAGTTTTTTGGTACTGTTTGTAGGTGGATAGTTTGCAAAATATTGATCAATGGATGTCATTAGCACTATGATTTTTTTGAATGGTGGAATTAGCATTCTTCGTTGTGTCGCTTGATGATCTAAGTTTTTTTGTCGGTAAAATTTACAGGCTTTCTGGTGTTGCATATCTTTGGAGTCATCGTCGTCGAAGGCATTGGTCTGTGATTTCGTCGTTGTTTGACTACTTTGTCTACAGTCGAGGGTGAGCTACGAATCCATTTTAATTAATCATGTCACTAGATTTTCTTTTCTCGTCAAGTCGTGTAACCTAGGCGTCTCCTGTCCGAAAGGGTTGCATCGATAAATATGCATTGAATTGCATATTTATCACCGCAGCTCGTTCGGATTGTCCAGCGCTTTCCACGGACAGCCCGAGGATGTGTATATTGGGTACGTTGTTCATGCTCTACCCCGTTCCGAGACAGGATTTCGGCGGCGCCTCCCTGTTGTTCTCCGGATGCACATTCTCTCGGCATTTTGCCGAGACGTGTATTTGGAGAACAATGGGGAGGTGCTGCCGAAATTTTGTCTCGGAATGGGGTAGAGCATGGACCGTACTCAATCTACACATTCTCGGGTGGGATTAGGACCCATCTTTACCTATTAGAGATGTAGGTGGATTACTCGTCAACCTTGTAAAAAATAAAATATTGATGTGGGTAATTTAAATGAAACATTAATTTTGTTGTGTGGGTTCCAATAAAGCAGAGATGGCAGATAATCAGTGGATGTATAGTGGGTTTTTCCGTCGGAATCAAGTAACTACAGAGTGGGTCGAGAAAACTGATGTGTTTTTGAAAGAGATATTCCGTAGTCCAATGAGGATGGTGCCAGAATGCCCGTGTGCCAGATGTAAGAGACGTATCCGCAGAGATAAGAGTGCGATGACTAAGCACCTTCGCACGCATGGATTTATGCCCAACTTTAATATGCCGATAAACTTTGCCCAGCGGGACCATGGTAGAGAGGATGGCACCTCACAGGGAGGTGGAGGGGTCGGGGGAGGAGACCCTAGAGGAGGAGGGGGTGGGGGGAGAGCCCCTAGAGGACGAGGAGGTGGGGGGGAGAGGCAACCGGGCCAAAAAACTCTGGGCCGTGTCCGAAATAGGAGGGTCTTCTTCGATGCCCTCCTATGCTGATGCAGCTTCTGAGTCTGAGGAGGAGGAGTATATTCCTGATGTCGAGGAGGAGGAGGCCGAGGAGGAGGAGGCCGAGGAGGGCGAGGAGGGTGGAGGGGAGGTTGACCCCGAGTTGTGGGGTGACTTGCCACCGGGTGCTCCGCAGGGGTGGCTGCGTGGTAATGCCGGAGTACCTACACCACCTTCTATCGAGGCGCACAAGTGGCTCATTGAACCTGCGGGGACAGAGTAAGTGCATCTCAATCATACTTTCAACACATGACAACATTTTTTATTGTACACATGGAAACCCTTTGATTCTTTTGCAGTAACTGGATCCTTCACGGAAAGGGCCGTAAACCGAACGACCTTCTCACTGTCCTGTTGAAGCAGTTTTGGCCTGGCCTATTCTGCCCGCGGCCAAACAGGGACCCATAGTTGCGTGTTTTGGCCACAAGCTGGGCCCACTACGAGGCTTGCAGCAACGCGAAGTACGGGACGGCCGCTAAGGCCGTGATCACCAAATTTTGGGTAAGTTCCCTTTTGAATCACTTGTCTTTAGTTTCGTTCATAGTTTATCATTGAATCACTCAAATCATGCTTTGTTTGCTTCTGGTTTATGCATGATTGCAGCAACTCTATAGAGTTCTTGATGAGCACAAGGCCAGAGCCGACGTGGTCTTACTTGCGTCTGCAAAGAAGAAAGCTCGTCAGTTGCAGTACGAGGTGCGTTGGGTTGCCGTCTCACAGTACTACCACATCTACCTGCAACAAAAGATGACCAAAACTCAAGCACAGAGGCAAAAAATTACCATGAGCAGGGAGCAGTTCATGATGGTAAATATTACTGACTTTTCATTGTTTCAAGGAGTCAACTATATGTTTCGTGCTCACATGTCATGCTTCCAAAATTTGCATAGGTTGTTCCTCGTTGGTGCTATGGAAGGCATGACGGATGGGCGTGTTTGGTGGATAGGTGGGTCGGTGACGATCCAGAGTTTGTTGCCAAGAGCATCAAGGCCCGGGCTAACCGTGGAAAAGACGGGACACACGGCCAAGGAAACAGGAACCACTGGGGCTTCAAGGCCATGAAGGTATATCTATATGAAAGATGCATTTTGGTTCTTCTTTACCGTCATGTTCTTATGTATGGCTAACTTCTGTTTGACGTTGCAGGAGGACAAGTTGCAAAGGCCGCTCTCAGACATGGAGTCGTGGAAGCTGGCCCGCGAGCGGAGTGATCGCAAGGAGGGCGAGAGCCAGTACTACGGCAACACCGAGAAACACCTGGAGTCTTACACTCGGAACTATAAGAAGTTGCATCCGGATGTTCCCGTTCCTGAGGTCGCCCAGTCTCAGATCGAGGACACGGCGGTGGTGGCCATCCAGGGTAAGTCCCATGGCCGGTATCCGTGTTTCGATGGCTTGGTCACTCCGTCGATCTCGTACACACGGCTTCGAGCTACCAACCCGAGCCCGTTAGAGAGTACGGGCGTTCGCAGCCTCCCTTAGTCTGCCAACGTGCTGCAAGTACTTCCCCTTATCTTCTTTGTCTCTATCTTTCTTAGTTTATTTTCATCACTGCCCACTTAGAAACAACCTCAATTTTGTAGGCATGTCATACCTTTCTCGAGCATAGGCATATTGAGGTGAGGGAGTACTTGCAACGAGTGAAGGCAAACGATGATTACAGCCGTCAAGTGATGGCGGTTAGTTTTGCCCTCTTAAACCAAGCTCAAATTTGCACTTTCATTCCTTCTAACTTTGTTGATCATGGCTTGTTTTTAAGTGGACTTGTTTAACTAACATCCAGGCTATGTTGGCGTCTTGGACTAACCGCACGGAGCCACCACAAGTTGGACCCCCACCACCACCTGCAGGAGACGCCCCACACAGTCCCACGTTCGAGGAATGGCTGGCACTAGGCGGTGATACTCCGGTTAGTAAATTTGCCTAACTAATGACAAACTAGTTCTCGTTCATTCAACACTATCATGTCATATTTACCGTTAGAATCTTCTTTCAAACATGTAGGGGACCGGTGGCTCGACTCCTGCTCCGTCGACCCCAGTCACTCCGATCTGGCAGAGTGATGGTGGTTGCGGTGGCGGTTTTGGCGGAGGAGGACTTGGCGGTGGCAGTTTTGGCGGAGGTGGACTTGGTGGTGGTTTTGGCGGAGGTGGACTCGGTGGTGGTGGTGGTGGTTTTGGAGGAGGTGGACTCGGTGGTGCTTGATGTCTATGATGATTCCGTGTATGCGGCCGTTGTGCCATGTCTTTCATGTTTCAACTTTTATGATGTTTCATGTCTTGCACTACTCTTATGTTCGTGGACTTTCGCCGGTGATGATCTTTAGATGATGAACTTGACTATGTTTAAATGATGTTGATGAACTGTCATATTTCATATTATTCTGTTTTGAAATGTTGTCAAATGAATTGGAAAAGAGAAAACAGGGAATATAAAAAAAACTATGCCTACGGCAAAGCCGTCGGCATAGATACACTCAGGAGCCACCAGGAGGCGACACGTGGCAGGGCTATGCCTACGGCCAAGCCATCGGCATAGATTTATATCTATGCCGACGGCTTTGCCGTAGGCATAGCCATGCCACCAGGTTACACCAGGAGGCGACACGTGGCAG
>NC_041389.1:678266527-678337614 GCF_002162155.2 Triticum dicoccoides
TAGATTTAACCTATGCCGACGGCTTTGCCGTAGGCATAGCCCTGCCACGTGTCGCCTCCTGACCCGCCAGCAGTTTGACGGCGCCGTCCGTTGCCGTCAGGCGGAAAACTACGCCGACGGCTAAACTATGCCGACGGCTGCGCCAGGGCCGTCGGCATACCCCCCTATGCCGACGGCATTATTACGCCGACGGTCTGACAGGAGTACGTTGACGTAATCTAGACTGACGGCTCTATGCCGACGGCATAGATCTATGCCGACGGCCCGTGGCCGTAGGCATAGACCGCGAGTCCGGTAGTGTTGTGATATATACAAATACTTGAGATGTTTGTGGGTCAAGCCGTAGCTACCAACTATGCTTCAATTTTTTTTACTGCTTCATTCATTATTCTTTTCAGTGAACTATAATCAATCATGGTGATAAACTCATCATCTTCCCGTTGAGTACCCTGCTGGTCTGATAAAATATGAGCTGGGGAAATAGAGATGACAAATGCTATCACATTGCAAAATTGTTCTACTCCTAGATTATTTACATATTATACTATTATATTCAATACAAGCTTTATGAGCATTTTAAATTACTTAAATTAGGCCTTGTATTTCTTGTAGGATATATTGTTATCATTTCCAGTTCGCCGATGATTGTTGTCTTTCTTGAGATTTAACGGTTTATTTCTTGTAGGATATATTACTCTGAAATATCGCTAGCCATTGCCATGCTTCTGCAACAATTCAACCAATTGTTGATTATTGTCAACATTGGGAGGATCACTTAGTTGTACAGTTTGTTGCACAATTTTATGGTAAAAGTGTAAAACAATTCTAATGTTACCATCAGAGTAATCAGTTTTATCTTGATTGTGGAGGTCGTCCTTTTTTGTAGAAGAGTCTCTACTGTATTCACCTTTTGCAGCTAAAAATAGCATTATGGCTTTTATGATTGACATTACAGACTCTTATCTTCAGTGCTTTTGGACTTTGGAGTAATCTTGTGGCGTATCAGCAGTGTTCAACTCACTTGTGTTCTTAAAACTCCTAACTGAGATTATCCTGATATGGTAGTTTTCTTTCCTTCCAAGTTAGATCTATGAGTTTTTGTCTGCACTAAAATATCTTAGGTCTACAATTGTTTTTTCTTTTCTTTTTGTGAGAGTATCTATCATTATTTTAGTTATTGCATGCTTCAATTCTAATCAAATGTTGCAGGAATCAAAACTATCTAAGGTGGTCACATCCTTGCTGGGACCTATGGTGAGAAACTGAATGTTGGGGTCTATGATAGCCAAGCACCAACATGGTCATGCAGGAGTTGCCTTCTGGGGCCTTGCTCATCTACCAGAGCTATGTTGTCAGCTTAGTCTTCATTGGGACGCCAATATCTGTTTTGAATTTCTTCATGGATAATAACTTGGAGGCCCCAATGGCACTTATATCGATGATTTCCTTTGTTGGCGAGATGATGATGCACTGGAGATAGATGAGGTTGTATAAAACGAGGAGCTCCTGATGGTGATATGATTGCTGGTCTGAATGATCATGTATCATGTTAGTTTGTTCTTAGAGATTCCATGTGCCTATTCTAATGCTTCTTTGTTTTGGCGTGTAAGTATCTTGACATATAAAGCCAACAAAGGCATGTGAGAAGCACAGTACTGCTAATATTTCTTTTTTCTTTTTATCTTCCCTTTGATGGTGATCTGCAGGCATACAGAAGGTAAGGTGTCACCTTAAACGGAAGCGAAGCACAAGGTCATATTTATCACAATATGAAAATAAGCCACGTACCACGTACAAACTATTCAAAAATAATAATCAGGACTCTTGCTTTGTGGATTACAAGATGATTTTATAACTATCTCTGTGTGCCGAAAAAACTATCTTTATGCCTAAACATATTGTTATGTGGCAATGTACAAGCATTGTTTCTGGAGGCCAATATCCCTCGAGCTATACGACATTTGAGCAAGAGCATGTTACACCAATATCTCTCATGGATTAGGCTCTTTCAGTGAGGGGTTGTTAGGGCTATGGAAGGGCAATTATATGACCATATGGTCAAACGATGAAGGAGAGCAAGGGGGTGATCACGTGTTCGTGATGGCGGCGAGAAAACTCGCGAGGTTGAGCAACAAGTAAATTTGATGTCCGTGGCAACGCACGGGACACTCAACTAGTAGAAGTACTATCCCTATAGGGTGTAGAGTATCTTTTTTAGTTGGTTCCGTTGGCTAGCACAGCTGTTGGTACTTGGTAGTCACCAACTTGTAGTAATTTATTCTTAGTGATAGGTAGTGGTTGACGCCTTTAGACTTGGCGAAACCAGAACTCCTACAGGTGTGATAAGACCTTATCGATCGTCCACACCAGGAGCTCGTCTACCTTGCACCCACTTTCTCTTTTTTGGTTTCTGATTTTTCTCTTTTTTCTATTTTCCAGTGTGCTTTTCCTATTCTTCTTATTATTTCTTATTTCTCATTTCTATTTTTTTACTTTTAAAATTTATTTTTCTTCCATTTTACAAACATGTTTTCAAATTCATTAGCATTTTCTCAAATCGTGACCATTTCTTGAAATTGTGAACATTTTTTACACTTGCGAATATATTTTTATGTAATCGTTATTTTTTTGAATTTCCTAAATATTTTTTAAAACCATAAAATTTAAAATTCATGAGCATTTTTTTGTAATCATGAAGGTTTTTTGAATTTGCTAACATTTTTTTATGAAATCATGAACTTTTCTTAAATTCCGGGACATTTTTTACAAATTCACAAATACTTTTCTTCTCTGTCGCCGCCGGACTCACCACCCTCATCTCACCCACTCTCCTTCTCCATCGCCGCTAGATCGTGGGAGATTTTTTTTTGTTTGCAAACCCGCCACCTTTGGGGACTAATAGATTTAACTAAATTGTCCCCTGGCGATTCCTCTCATTCCAAATAGCCCAAGTGACAAGCATAGTGAGGGTGGCTTTGGCCTTCCGATGCGTGATGTCGGGCAAGACATACTAGTCCGCGAACTCTTGACCGTGCGCTCAGTCGCCCATCAGTCCATCTCCAGATAGTTTGGGAATAGGGTTTAGGGTTTTTCGTGGGGCAATGCCTCTCCACGTCTCTCTACATATAATGATCAACACATACAATTACATAAGTACAGAATATGTGTACGTGACACCTATACCTATTTTAACACTCCCCCTTAATCTGAACTTCTACTCTGTACAAGGTTTAGATTGGTATTAAAACGGTCTAGCATGTATTGAGTGGCTGGTTTGGTGAAAACATCAGCTAGCTGGTCATCAAAGGAAATGAACCTGACCTCAAGAGCTCCAGAAGCAACACGCTCACGCACAAAATGAAAGTCAATCTCAATGTGCTTGGTACGTGCATGGAAAACTGGGTTGGCAGTCAGATATGTGGCTCCTAAATTATCACACCAGAGAACGGGAACACGCTGTGATGAAACACCAAGCTCTTGGAGTAGTGACTCTACCCAGATGGCTTCAGCAACTCCGTTTGCCAAAGCTTTGTACTCGGCCTATGTACTGGATCTCGATACCGTCGGCTGTTTCTTAGAACTCCAAGAAATGAGATTCGGTCCAACAAAGATAGCAAAGCCTCCGGTGGATCGGCGATCATCAGGGCATCCCACCCAATCTGCATCAGTAAAAATACCAATGCTCGTGGAGGCACCCTTCCAAAACTTCAGTACTGTGTGCAATGTCCCTTTCACATAGTGCAGAATGGGCTTAACAGCTTCGAAATGAACATCAGTGGGCTGCAAGAGATACTAGCATACCTTGTTCACTGCAAACGAAATATCCGAACGAGTGAGTGTCAAATACTGCAGTCCACCAACGGCACTGCGATACCGGAAAGAATCATCGGTACTGAGAGGTTGTCCAAACACTCGGGAAAGATGATCTGAGGTAGACAATGGTCTGGAAGTGGGCGTACAATTCTCCATGCTCACATGGTGCAAGAGATCCAATGCATACTTCCATTGAGTCAATGTCATCCCTCCCGAATTGTACGATGCTTCCAAACCAAGGAAGTACTCCAACGGCCCAAGGTCCTTGATAGGAAAACTGGTCGCAAGGGAGTGAACAAGACCATCAACAGCTCGTGGAGAAGATCCGGCGATAATAATATCATCCACATAGACGAGCATATAGATCTGAACATCACGATAGCGGAAGAAAAACAGAGATGTGTCTTCTTTGGAGGAGACAAAACCAAGCTGAATAAGACGTGCACTGAGCCGAGCATACCACACACGAGGGGACTGTTTGAGTCCATAGAGAGCCCGCTGCAGCTTGCACACATGCGAGGGATACCGAGCGTCCTCAAAACCAGGCGACTGCTGCATATAAACATCCTCGGATAAGAAACCATGTGTTGGAAATATGCCCTAGAGGCAATAATAAAATGGTTATTATTATATTTTTTGTTCATGATAATTGTCTGTTATTCATGCTATAATTGTATTATCCGGAAATCGTAATACACGTGTGAATACATAGACCACAACATGTCCCTAGTGAGCCTCTAGTTGACTAGCTCGTTGATCAACAGATAGTCATGGTTTCCTGACTATGGACATTGGACATTGATAACGGGATCACATCATTAGGAGAATGATGTGATGGACAAGACCCAATCTTAAGCATAGCTCAAAGATCGTGTAGTTCGTTTAGCTAGAGCTTTTCCAAATGTGAAGTATCATTTCCTTAGACCATGAGATTGTGCAACTCCCGGATACCGTAAGAGTGCTTTGGGTGTACCAAACGTCACAACGTAACTGGGTGACTATAAAGGTACACTACGGGTATCTCCAAAAGTGTCTGTTGGGTTGGCACGAATCGAGACTAGGATTTGTCACTCCGTATGACGGAGAGGTATCTCTGGGCCCACTCGGTAATGCATCATCATAATGAGCTCAATGTGACCAAGTGTCTGGTCACGGGATCATGCATTACGGTACGAGTAAAGTGAATTGCCGGTAATGAGATTAAACGAGGTATTGGGATACCGACGATCGAGTCTCAGGCATGTAACGTACCGATTGACAAAGGGAATTGTATACGGGGTTATTTGAATCCTCGACATTGTGGTTCATCCGATGAGATCATCGAGGAGCATGTGGGAGCCAACAAGGGTATCCAGATCCCGCTGTTGGTTATTAACTGAAGAGGCGTCTCGGTCATGTCTGCATGTCTCCTGAACCCGTAGGGTCTACACACTTAAGGTTCGGTGACGCTAGGGTTGTAGAGATATGAGTATGCAGTAAACAAAAAGTTGTTCGGAGTCCCGGATGAGATCCCGGACGTCACGAGGAGTTCCGGAATGGTCCGGAGGTAAAGAATTATATATAGGAAGTCGAGTTTCGGCCATCGGGAAAGTTTCGGGGGTCACCGGTATTGTACCGGGACCACCGGAAGGGTCCCGGGGGTCCACCGGGTGGGGCCACCTATCCCGGAGGGCCCCATGGGCTGAAGTAGGAGGGGAACCAGCCCCTGGTGGGCTAGTGCGCCCCCCCTTGGGCCCCCCTGCGCCTAGGGTTGGAAACCCTAGGGGTAGGGGGCGCCTCCACTTGCCTTGGGGGGCAAGCCACCCCCTTGGCCTCCGCCCTCCTAGGAGATCCCATCTCCTAGGGCCGGCGCCCCCCTAGGGGCCCTATATAAAGAGGGGAGGAGGGAGGGCAGCCGCACCCATGCTCTTGGCGCCTCCCTCTCCCCTTGCTACACCTCTCCCTCTCGCAGTAGCTTGGCGAAGCCCTGCTGAGATCGCTGCTGCATCCACCACCACACCGTCGTGCTGCTGGATCTTCATCAACCTCTCCTTTCCCCTTGTTGGATCAAGAAGGAGAAGACGTCTTCCCAACCGTACGTGTGTTGAACGCGGAGGTGCCGTCCGTTCGATGCTAGGATCTCCGGTGATTTGGATCGCGACGAGTACGACTCCCTCAACCCCGTTCTCTTGAATGCTTCCGCTCGATCAACAAGGGTATGTAGATGCAATCCTCTCTCATTGCTATATGAACTCATAGATTGATCTTGGTGAAACCGTAGGAATTTTTTTATTTTCTGCAACGTTCCCCAACAGTGGTATCAGAGCTAGGTCTATGCGTAGTTCTCTTTGCACGAGTAGAACACAAATTTGTTGTGGGCGTAGATGTTGTCAACTTTCTTGCCACTACTAGTCTTATTTTGATTCAGCGGTATTGTGGGATGAAGCGGCCCAGACCGACCTTACATGTACGCTTACGTGAGACAGGTTCCACCGACTGACATGCACTAGTTGCATTAGGTGGCTAGCGGGTGTCTGTCTCTCCCACTTTAGTTGGAGCGGATTCGATGAAAAGGGTCCTTATGAAGGGTAAATAGAAGTTGACAAATCACGTTGTGGATTTTACGTAGGTAAGAAAACGTTCTTGCTAGAACCCTATTGCAGCCACGTAAAACATGCAACAACAATTAGAGGACGTCTAACTTGTTTTTGCAGCATATGATTTGTGATGTGATATGGCCAAAAGTTGTGATGAATGATGAATGATATATATGTGATGTATGAGATCATGTTCTTGTAATAGGAATCATGACTTGCATGTCGATGAGTATGACAACCGGCAGGAGCCATAGGAGTTGTCTTAATTATTGTATGACCTGCGTGTCAATGATTCAACGCCATGTAATTACTTTACTTTATTGCTAAACCGTTAGCCATAGTATTAGAAGTAATAGTTGGCGAGCAACTTCATGGAGACACGATGATGGAGATCATGGTGTCATGTCGGTGACGAAGATGATCATGGAGCCCTGAAGATGGAGATCAAAGGAGCTATATGATATTGGCCATATCATGTCACTGTTTAATTGCATGTGATGTTTATTATGTTTTTGCATCTTGTTTACTTAGAACGGCGGTAGTAAATAAGATGATCCCTCATAATAATTTCAAGAAAGTGTTCCCCCAAATTGTGCACCGTTGCGAAAGTTCATCGTTTCGAAGCACCACATGATGATCGGGTGTGATAGATTCTAACGTTCACATACAGTGGGTGTAAGACAGATTTACACATGCAAAACACTTAGGTTAACTTGACGAGCCTAGCATGTACAGACATGGCCTCGGAACACAAGAGACCGAAAGGTCGAACATGAGTCGTATGGAAGATATGATCAACATGGAGATGTTCATCGATGATGACTAGTCCGTCTCACGTGATGATCAGACACGGCCTAGTCGACTCGGATCATGTATCACTTAGATGACAAGAGGGATGTCTAATCTGAGTGGGAGTTCATTAAATAATTTGATTAGATGAACTTAATTATCATGAACTTAGTCTGGAAACCTTTGCAAATATGTCTTGTAGATCAAATGGCCAACGCTCATGTCCACCTCAACTTCAACGCGTTCCTAGAGAAAACCAAGCTGAAAGATGATGGCAGCAACTATACGGAATGGGTCTGGAACTTGAGGATCATCCTCATAGCTGCAAAGAAAGATTATGTCTTAGAAGCACCGCTAGGTGAAGCTCCCATCCCAGAGAACCAAGACGTCATGAACGCTTGGCAGTCTCGTCCTGATGATTACTCCCTCGTTCAGTGCGGCATGCTTTACATCTTAGAACCGGGGCTCCAAAAGCATTTTGAGCAACACGGAGCGTATGAGATGTTCGAAGAGCTGAAAATGGTTTTCCAAGCTCATGCCCGGGTCGAGAGATATGAAGTCTCCGACAAGTTCTTCAGGTGTAAGATGGAGGAAAATAGTTCTGTCAGTGAGCACATACTCAAAATGTCTGGGTTGCACAACCGCTTGACTCAGCTGGGAGTTAATCTCCCAGATGACGCGGTTATTGACAGAATCCTTCAGTCGCTTCCACCGAGCTACAAGAGCTTTGTGATGAACTTCAATATGCAGGGGATGGAAAAGACCATTCCTGAAGTATATTCAGTGCTGAAATCAGCAGAGGTAGAGATCAAAAAGGAACATCAAGTGTTGATGGTGAATAAAACCACTAAGTTCAAGAAAGGCAAGGGTAAGAAGAACTTCAAGAAGGACGGCAAGGAAGTTGCGGCGCCCGGTAAGCCAGCTGCCGGGAAGAAGTCAAAGAATGGACCCAAGCCTGAGACTGAGTGCTTTTATTGCAAAGGGAAGGGTCACTAGAAGCGGAACTGCCCCAAATACTTAGCGGTCAAGAAGGCCGGCAACACTAAAGGTATATGTGATATACATGTAATTGATGTGTACCTTACCAGTGCTCGTAGTAGCTCCTGGGTATTTGATACCGGTGTCGTTGCTCATATTTGTAACTCAAAGCAGGAGCTACGGAATAAGCGGAGACTGGCAAAGGACAAGGTGACGATGCGCGTCGGGAATGGTTCCAAGGCTGATGTGATCGCCGCCGGCACGCTACCTCTACATTTACCTACGGGATTAGTTTTAAACCTCAATAATTGTTATTTAGTGGCAGCTTTGAGCATGAACATTGTATCTGGATCTCGTTTAATACGAGATGGCTACTCATTTAAATCCGAGAATAATGGTTGTTCTATTTATATGAGAGATATGTTTTATAGTCATGCCCCGATGGTCAATGGTTTATTCTTAATGAATCTCGAACATGATGTTACACATATTCATAGTGTGAATACCAAAAGATGTAAAGTTGATAACGATAGTTCCACATACTTGTGGCACTGCCTCCTTGGTCACATTGGTGTCAAGCGCATGAAGAAGCTCCATGCTGATGGACTTTTAGAGTCTCTCGATTATGAATCATTTAACACATGCGAACCATGCCTCATGGGCAAAATGACCAAGACTCCATTCTCCGGAATGATGGAGCGAGCAACCAACTTATTAGAAATCATACATACTGATGTGTGCGGTCCAATGAGCGTTGAGGCTCGCAGAGGATATCGTTATGTTCTCACTCTCACTGATGACTTGAGTAGATATGGGTATGTCTACTTGATGAAACACAAGTCTGAGACCTTTGAAAAGTTCAAGGAATTTCAGAATGAGGTAGAGAATCAATGTGACCAAAAAATAAAGTTCTTACGATCAGATCGTGGAGGAGAATATTGAAGTCACGAATTTGGTACGCACTTAAGGAAATGTGGAATCGTTTCACAACTCAAGCAACCTGGAACACCTCAGCGTAATGGTGTGTCCGAACATCGTAATCGCACTTTATTGGATATGGTGCGATCTATGATGTCTCTTACCAATTTACCGCTATCTTTTTGGGGATACGCTCTAGAGACAGCTACATTCACTTTAAATAGGGCACCGTCTAAATCCGTTGAGACGACACCGTATGAATTATGGTTTGGGAAGAAACCTAAGCTATCATTTTTAAAAGTTTGGGGATGCGATGCTTATGTCAAGAAACTTCAACCTGAAAAGCTCGAACCCAAGTCGGAAAAATGCGTCTTCATAGGATACCCTAAGAAAACCATTGGGTATACCTTCTACCTTAGATCCGAAGGCAAGATTTTTGTTGCCAAGAACGGGTCCTTTCTGGAGAAAGAGTTTCTCTCGAGAGAAGTAAGTGGGAGGAAAGTGGAACTTGATGAAGTACTACCTCTTGAACCGGTAAGTAGCGCAGCTCAGGAAGATGTTCCTGTGGTGCCTACACCGACTGGAGAGGAAATTAATGATGATGATCAAGGTACTTTGGATCAAGTTGCTACTGAACTTCATAGGTCCACAAGGACACGTTCCACACCAGAGTGGTATGATAACCCTGTCCTGGAAATCATGTTGTTAGACAACGGTGAACCTTCGAACTATGAAGAAGCGATGGCGGGCCCATATTCCAACAAATGGCTTGAAGCCATGCAATCCGAGATAGAATCCATGTATGAAAACAAAGTATGGACTTTGACAGACTTGCCCGATGATCGGCGAGTGATAGAAAACAAATGGATCTTTAAGAAGAAGACGGACGCGGATGGTAATGTTACCATCTATAAAGCTCGACTTGTCGCTAAGGGTTATCGGCAAGTTCAAGGAGTTGACTATGATGAGACTTTCTCTCCCATAGCGAAGCTGAAGTCCGTCCGAATCATGTTAGCAATTGCCACATACTATGATTATGAGATATGGCACATGGACGTCAAAACGGCATTCCTTAATGGTTATCTTAAGGAAGAACTGTATATGATGCAGCCGGAAGGTTTTGTGGATCCTAAGAATGCTAACAAGGTATGCAAGCTCCAGCGATCCATTTATGGGCTGGTGCAAGCATCTCAAAGTTGGAAAATTCGCTTTGATGAGATGATCAAAGCGTTTGGGTTTATGCAGATATGGAGAAGCCTGCGTTTACAAGAAAGTGAGTGGGAGCTCTGTAGCATTTCTCATATTATATGTAGATGACATACTTCTGATGGGAAATGATATAGAACTTTTGGACAGCATTAAGGCCTACTTGAATAAGTGTTTTTCAATGAAGGACCTTGGAGAAGCTGCTTACATATTAGGCATCAAGATCTATAGGGATAGATCAAGACGCCTCATAGGTCTTTCACAAAGCACATACCTTGATAAGATATTGAATAAGTTCAATATGGATCAGTCCAAGAAAGGGTTCTTGCCTGTATTGCAAGGTGTCAGATTGAGCTCGGCTCAATGCCCAACCACGGCAGAAGATAAAGAAGAGATGAGTGTCATCCCCTATGCCTCAGCCATAGGATCTATTATGTATGCCATGCTGTGTACCAGACCTAATGTAAACCTTGCCGTAAGTTTGGTAGGAAGGTACCAAAGCAATCCCGGCAAGGAACACTGGACAACAGTCAAGAATATCCTGAAGTACCTGAAAAGGACAAAGGACATGTTTCTCGTCTATGGAGGTGACGAAGAGCTCGTCGTAAAGGGTTACGTCGACGCTAGCTTCGACACAGATCTAGATGACTCGAAGTCACAAACCGGATACGTGTATATTCTGAATGATGGGGCAGTAAGCTGGTGCAGTTGCAAGCAAAGCGTCGTGGCGGGATCTACATGTGAAGCGGAGTACATGGCAGCCTCGGAGGCAGCGCATGAAGCAATTGGGTGAAGGAGTTCATCACCGACCTAGGAGTCATACCCAATGCGTCGGGGCCGGTCAAACTCTTTTGTGACAACACTAGAGCTATTGCACTTGCCAAGGAGCCCAGGTTTCACAAGAAGACCAGGCACATCAAGCGTCGCTTCAACTCCATTCGTGAAACTGTTCAAGATGGAGAAATAAATATTTGTAAAGTACATACGGACCTGAATGTGGCAGATCCGTTGACTAAACCTCTCCCTAGGGCAAAACATGATCAACACCAGAATTCCATGGGTGTTCGATTCATCACAATGTAACTAGATTATTAAACTCTAGTGCAAGTGGGAGACTATTGGAAATATGCCCTAGAGGCAATAATAAAATGGTTATTATTATATTTCTTTGTTCATGATAATTTTCTGTTATTCATGTTATAATTGTATTATCCGGAAATCGTAATACACGTGTGAATACATAGACCACAACATGTCCCTAGTGAGCCTCTAGTTGACTAGCTCGTTGATCAACAGATAGTCATGGTTTCCTGACTATGGACA
Organism: Triticum dicoccoides; assembly: GCF_002162155.2. Classification (NCBI taxonomy): domain Eukaryota; kingdom Viridiplantae; phylum Streptophyta; class Magnoliopsida; order Poales; family Poaceae; genus Triticum; species Triticum dicoccoides. The sequence goes on from NC_041389.1 coordinate 678,278,131, forward strand.
TTGGATGTCATTGATAACGCGATCACATCATTAGGAGAATGATGTGATGGACAAGACCCAATCTTAAGCATAGCTCAAAGACCGTGTAGTTCATTTAGCTAGAGCTTTTCCAAATGTGAAGTATCATTTCCTTAGACCATGAGATTGTGCAACTTCCGGATACCGTAGGAGTGCTTTGGGTGTACCAAACGTCACAACGTAACTGGGTGACTATAAAGGTGCACTACTGGTATCTCCGAAAGTGTCTGTTAGGTTGGCACGAATCGAGACTGGGATTTGTCACTCTGTATGACGGAGAGGTATCTCTGGGCCCACGCGGTAATGCATCATCATAATGAGCTCAATGTGACCAAGTGTCTGGTCACGGGATCATGCATTACGGTACGAGTAAAGTGACTTGCCGGTAACGAGATTAAACAAGGTATTGGGATACCGACGATCGAGTCTCGGGCATGTAACGTACCGATTGACAAAGGGAATTGTATACAGGGTTGTTTGAATCCTCGACATCGTGGTTCATCCGATGAGATCATCGAGGAGCATGTGGGAGCCAACAAGGGTATCCAGATCCCGCTGTTGGTTATTGACCGGAGAGGCGTCTCGGTCATGTCTGCATGTCTCCCGAACCCGTAGGGTCTACACACTTAAGGTTCGGTGACGCTAGGGTTGTAGAGATATGAGTATGCAGTAAACCGAAAGTTTTTCGGAGTCCCGGATAAGATCCCGGACGTCACGAGGAGTTCCAGACTGGTCCGGAGGTAAAGAATTACATATAGGAAGTCGAGTTTCGGCCATCAGGAAAGTTTCGGGGGTCACCGGTATTGTACCGGGACCACCGGGTGGGGCCACCTATCCCGGAGGGCCCCATGGGCTGAAGTGGGAGGGGAACCAGCCCCTGGTGGGCTGGTGCACCCCCCCTTGGGGCCCCTGCGCCTAGGGTTGGAAACCCTAGGGGTGGGGGGCGCCTCCACTTGCCTTGGGGGGCAAGCCACCCCCTTGGCCGCCGCCCCCCTAAGAGATCACATCTCCTAGGGCCGGCGCCCCCCTAGGGGCCCTATATAAAGAGGGGAGGAGGGAGGGCAGCCGCACCCATGCTCTTGGCGCCTCCCTCTCCCCTTGCTACACCTCTCCCTCTCGCAGTAGCTTGGCGAAGCCCTGCCGAGATCGCTGCTGCATCCACCACCACGCCGTCGTGCTGCTGGATCTTCATCGACCTCTCCTTTACCCTTGCTGGATCAAGAAGGAGGAGACGTCTTCCAAACCGTACGTGTGTTTAACGCGGAGGTGCCGTCCGTTCGGCGCTAGGAATCTCCGGTGATTTGGATCACGACGAGTACGACTCCCTCAACCCCATTCTCTTGAACGCTTCCGCTCGATCTACAAGGGTATGTAGATGCACTCCTCTCTCGTTGCTAGATGAACTCATAGATTGATCTTGGTGAAACCGTAGGAAATTTTTTATTTTCTGCAACATTCCCCAACACCATGAAGGAAGGCATTACTGACATCAACCTGCCGATGACTCCATCCACGAGAGACTGCAAGAGCAAGAACCAATCGAACAGTGGTCGGCTTGACAACGGACTGAACGTATCGCCATAGTCAATGCCAAGCTGCTGGGTGAAACCATGGGCGACCAGTCGGGTCTTGTACTTATTAATAGAGCCATCTAGACGATGGTTGGTCTTGAAAATCCATTTGCTCGCAACAATGTTGATGTCGCGTGGACGAGGCACAAGAACCCAAGTCTTGTTGTGATGAAGGGCGGCTAGCTCATCAATCATTGCTGCACACCAGGCGGTCTCACGGAGAGCATCGCGATGAGAGACAGCCACCGCATGAAACATGCACCGACGAGGATCATACCGGGCGGTCCCATCAGTCAGTGCAAGCGCACACCGAGTGTGATCGCGGGTGCGTGTGACCACGGTGTGACCAGGAGCAGCTGGAGGCGTTGCGGTCGAGGGGACATGGTTGCCCTCGACAGAAGGCGACACAAGAAGAGCAGTCGACGAAGAAGGAGTAGCATCATCCGACACCGAGGGAGAAGGCAAGTCGAGCATGGCATCAATGCACGGCGAGGCGGCCGCGCGCGGTGAAGGGCCCGCCGATGGGACGGGCGAGACAGCTGCTAGGGCCGCCGATGGGCCGGACGAAGGGGCAGCCGACCGTACGAGGGACGTGCATGTCCCATGCACGTCGATCACTGGGGAGGGCGGCGAGTCAGCCGTGTGTGGACGCGGAGCGACAGACGGGCCGGGCACGCGCCATGGGGGGGGGGGGCGTGCATGCGCCATACACATCAGGCGCCTGGGAGGGAGGCATGTCAGCCGCGGTATCCTGCACAGAAGTAGCATGTCCTGGAACTGGCGAGTCAGTAGTCAAATAGGACAAGTCATATTTGCGCATATGGTCACTCGCAGTCGTTCATTGGAAGGAAAAGAGAGAACATCAGCCAAGGAGGAGACATCGATGGTGACCCTAGGGGTGGCGTAGGGAAAAACAGACTCGTCGAAAACAACATCACGAGAGATGTAGATGCGTCCCGTGTAAAGATCAAGACACTTGTATCTCTTATGCATCGGACTATAGCCGAGGAACACGCACACGGTGGAACAGAAAGCAAGTTTGTGTGCGTTATATTTGCGCAAACTAGGCCAACAAGCACACCCAAAAGTGCACAGGAAGTTGTAATTGGGTTGCACCTTAAGGAGACCAAACATGGGTGTATCTTGTTGAAGGACAGGTGCAGGCATGTGGTTAATGAGGTAGCATGCAGCGAGGAACGCTTCATCCCAAAAACATAATGGGAGAGAAGAATGAGCTAGCAAGGCAAGACCTGTTTCTACAAGATGACGGTGTTTGTGTTCAGCAACTCCGTTTTGCTGCGAGGTGTGCGGGCAAGACACACGATGGGAGGCCCCAGTGCTTCAAAAATAGCGATGCAATTTGTGGTACTCGCCACCCCAGTCTGACTGAACGGCTATGATTTTAGTGTGAAGAGGCGCTCAACATGAGCCTAAAAAGTATAGAACACTTGCTCAACACCAGACTTGTGCTTAAGGAGATATATCCAACAGAAGCGAGAATAATCATCGACAAATCTCACATAATACTTATAACCTCCGGAAGAGGCAATAGCAGCCCCCCAGACATCAGAATGAATTAACTCAAGAGGCATAGTGGAAACATGATGAGATCAATTATATGGCAATTGTTGACTCTTAGCACGCTGACAAGCATCACACACGGAAGTGTCTGACGTTCATAAGAACACACTAAATCATTATTTTTAACAAGGTTTTGAACAATATTATTGGAGGGATGACCGAGACGCTGATGCCACTGGGATGGAGTGATCTTGACGCTGAGAGACGCTTAGCGGGTGGAGGAGGACGATGCACGACTAAACGCGATGGGGTAGAGTCCACCATGACTTCTACCGTGAAGAAGAATTTTCTTCATGGCTGCGTCCTTAACAAGTAAAAAGAAACGATGAAATTCCACAAAAACATCATTGTCAAGGACAAGTCGGTAAACAGAAAGGAGATGTTGATGAATATGTGAAAGGCGAAGAATATTTCGTAAATGAAGAGATGAACCGGGTATAGTGGAATGACCCATATGCGAAATAGACAAACCTTCACCATTTGCCACTTGCACTTGATCCTTCCTGCCGTAGTGCTCATGGAAATGGAGACGGTCGAGATCGCTCATTGAAACGTCTCCAACGTATCTATAATTTTTGATTGCTCCATGCTACTTTATCTACTGTTTTGGACTATATTGGGCTTTATTTTCCACTTTTATATTATTTTTGGGACTAACCTATTAACCGGAGGCCCAGCCCAGAATTGCTGTTTTTTGCCTATTTCAGTATTTCGAAGAAACAGAATATCAAACGGAGTCCAAACGGAATAAAACCTTTAGGAACGTGATTTTCTCACTGAACGTGATCCAGGAGACTTGGACCCTGCTCCAAGGAACAACCGTGGAGGTCACGAGGGTGGGGGCGCCCCCCTGGGCGCGCCCCCTACCTCGTGGGCCCCCTGTTGCTCCACCGACATACTCCTTCCTCCTATATATACCTACGTACACCCGTCAGATCAAATACGGAGCCAAAAACCTAATTCCACCGCCGCAACTTTCTGTATCCACGAGATCCCATCTTGGGGCCTGTTCCGGAGCTCCGCCGGAGAGGGCATCCACCACGGAGGGCTTCTACATCAACACCATAGCCTCTCCGATGAAGTGTGAGTAGTTTACTTCAGACCTTCAGGTCCATAGCTAGTAGCTAGATGGCTTCTTCTCTCTTTTTGGATCTCAATACAATGTTCTCCCCCTCTCTTGTGGAGATCTATTCGATGTAATCTTACTTTTGCGGTGTGTTTGTTGAGACCGATGAATTGTAAGTTTATGATCCAGCTTATCTATGAACAATATTTGATTCTTCTCTGAATTCTTTTATGTATGATTGAGTTATCTTTGCAAGTCTCTTTGAATTATCCGTTTGGTTTGGCCAACTAGATTGGTAGTTCTTGCAATGGGAGAAGTGTTTAGCTTTGGGTTCAATCTTGCAGTGTCCTTACCCAGTGACAGAAAGGGTTGCAAGGCATGTATTGTATTGTTGCCATCGAGGATAACAAGATGGGGTTTTTATCATATTGCATGAATTTATCCCTCCACATCATGTCATCTTGCTTAAGGCGTTACTCTGTTTCTAACTTAATACTCTAGATGCATGCTGGATAGTGGTCGATGAGTGGAGTAATAGTAGTCGATTCAGAATCGTTTCGATCTACTTGTCTTGGACGTGATGCCTATATACATGATCATACCTAGATAACCTCATAATTATTCGCTTTTCTATCAATTGCTCAACAGTAATTTGTTCACCCACCGTAGAATACTTATGCTCTTGAGAGAAGCCACTAGTGAAACCTATGGCCCCCGGGTCTATTCTCATCATATCAATCTCCATCACTTTATTACTTGCTTTGTTTTTACTTTGCCTTTTACTTTTCACTTTGCATCTTTATATCAAAAATACCAAAAATATTATTTATCATCTCTATCAGATCTCACCCTCGTAAGTGACCGTGAAGGGATTGACAACCCCTAATCGCGTAGGTTGCGAGTAGCTATCGTTTTGTGTAGGTACGAGGGACTCGTGCGTGATCTCCTACTGGATTGATACCTTGGTTCTCAAAAACTAAGGGAAATACTTACGCTACTTCACTGCATCATCCTTTCCTCTTCGGGGAAATCCAACGCAGTGCTCCACAGGTAGCAAGAAGAATTTCTAGCGCCGTTGCCGGGGAGTTTGCGCAAAAGTCAACCATACCAAGTACCCATCACAATCCCTATCTCTCGCATTACATTATTTGCCTCTCGTTTTCCTCTCCCCCACTTCACCATTGCCGTCTTATTCGCCCTCTCTTTTCCTATCTCCTCCTCTCTTTCTCTTTCACCTTTTTTTCGTTTGCCTTTTTTTGTTTGCTTGTGCGTTAGTTTGCTTGCTTGTCATCATGACTAGTCTCCTATCTTCTCCGCTATCTCCCGAGAATGAAGTTTTAAATTTTAAACAAAGGGAGGGAGAAAATCTAAAAGACGCTTGGTATAGAATTTGAAATGCTCAAAATAGATCTACCAGGAAGCAATCTACTTCTGTTCTTCTTCGTAATTTTTATGTAGGTGCTAATCCTTGGTTTAGATATATCCTTGATACCATTACCGGAGGGAATTTCTTGGGTAGCCATACTTTTGATTCTTACAATGCTTTAATAGATTTATTTGGCTCAACACCTCCTTTGATTAATGGAACTATGTTAACTTTGGAGCATGTTATGCAAAGACTTGAAATTATCGAGAATAAAGGTGCTACCATTGAATCAATTGAAAATCTTGATGAAAAGATCCACAATCAAATTACCCAATATGGATCTAAGGTAGGAACGACTTTGAAAAATATTAAAGAAAAAGAACCCATAGTTAACGAGAGAATAAATCTAGATTCCACAAGAATCGATAAACTAGAGGGTATCATTACCAACTTGGGAACCGTTTTTTCTTCCATTCAAAACACTCCAAGTTCGTCCACTAAAAAACCTAAGCTTATTTATGTTCCTAAGAGTAAGGATGAATCATCTAGTAAGGAAATTGTGGATCTTAAATCTATAAGTGTTCATCCGAATCTTTTTGCCATCATTAAGGAACCCTTTGCTATGAAAGAATTTTTCGATCTTGTGCCTAAGAGTTTGATAATTACTAGAAAGAAAGAAATTTCTAAAAAAGATAGATGCCTCATTGAAGAATTGCCTATCAAAGATGGCAAAACCTAGATCTATCTTCGCTTTTATGCCTAGCTAAGGGCGTTAAATGATGGCACTTGTTGGGAGGCAACCCAATTTTATTTTGTGTTTTTTGTTTTTGCTTCTGTTTAGGAATAAATAATCCATCTATTTTCTGTTTAGATGTGGTTTTATGTTTTAATTAGTGTTTGTGCCAAGTAGAACCTATAGGATAAGCTATGATGATAGTTGATTTGATTCTTCTGAAAAACAGAAACTTTGCGCTCACGAGAAAAAATTCAATAAATCACAGAAACATGCTTTTGCATTGATTCATTTTGTTAATGATCAATAAACAAATTGTACAGTACTTCCTATTTTGGTAGAATTTTTAGAGTTCCAGAAGTTTGCGTTAGTTACAGATTGCTACAGACTGTTCTGTTTTTGACAGATTCTGTTTTTCGTGTGTTGTTTGCTTATTTCAATGCATCTATGGCTAATAAATTAGTTTATAAATCATAATGAAGTTGGAATACAGTAGGTTTAACACCAATATAAATAAAGAATGAGTTCATTACAGTACCTTAAAGTAGTCTTTTGTTTTCTTTCACTAACGGAGCTCACGAGATTTCTATTGAGTTTTGTGTTGTGAAGTTTTCAAGTTTTGGGTGAATTCTTTTGATGGATTATGGAACAAAGAGTGGAAAGAGCCTAAGCTTGGGGATGCCCATGGCACCCGCAAGATAATCCAAGGACACCAAAAAGTCAAAGCTTGGGGATGCCCCGGAAGGCATCCCCTCTTTCGTCTACTTCCATCGGTAATTTACTTGGAGCTATATTTTTATTCACCACATGTTATGTGTTTTGCTTGGAGCGTCTTGTATTATTTGCATCTTTGCTTTTTAGTTTACCACAATCATCCTTTATGTACACACCTTTTGAGAGAGCCATACATGATTTAGAATTTGCTAGAATACTCTATGTGCTTCACTTATATCTTTTGAGCGTAATAATTTTTTCTCTAGTGCTTCACTTAGATCTTTTAGAGCACGGTGGTGGATTTGTTTTAAAGAAACTATTGATCTCGCATGCTTCACTTAGACTACTTTGAGAGTTGTTAATAGCATGGTAATTTGCTTAAAGATAATATACTTGGTATTCAAGATTTGTGAAAGTTTCTTTTGAGTGCGTTGAATACTAAGATAAGTTTGATGCTAGATAATTGTTTTGAGATATGGAGGTGATAATATCAAAGCAATGCTAGTTGGGGTGATTATGAATTTAAAGAATGCTTGTGTTGAAGTTTGTGATTCCCGCAACATGCACGTATGCTGAATCGCTTTGTGATGAAGTCGGAGCACAATTTTATTTATTGATTGTCTTCCTTATGAGTGGCAGTCGGGGACGAGTGATGGTCTTTTCCTACCAATCTATCCCCCTAGGAGTATGCGTTTAGTGCTTGGGTTTTTGATGACTTCTAAATTTTTGCAACAAGTGCATGAGTTCTTTTGATTAATGTTGAGTCCATGGATTATACACACTCTCACCCTTCCACCATTGCTAGCCTCTCTAATACCGCGCACTTTCCGCCGGTATCATACACCCACCATATACCTTCCTCAAAACAGCCACCATACCTACCTATCATGACATTTCCATAGCCATTCCAAGATATATTGCCATGCAACTTTCCACCGTTCCGTTCATATGACACACATTACTTTTGTCATATTGCTTTTTGCATGAACATGTAGTTGACATTGTATTTGTGGCAAAGCCACCGTTCATAATTCTTTCATACATGTTTCTCTTGATTCATTGCATATCCCGGTACACCGCCGGAGGCATTCATATAGAGTCATATTTTGTTCTAAGTATCGAGTTGTAATTGTTGAGTTGTAAGAAAAATAAAAGTGTGATGATCATCATTATTAGAGCATTGTCCCAGTGAGGAAAGGATGATGGAGACTATGATTCCCCCATAAGTCGGGATGAGACCCCGGACTTAAAAAAAAGAGGCGAAAGAAGCCCACCAAAATAAAAAAAATGAGAGAAAAATAGAGAAGGGACAATGCTGCTATCCTTTTTCTACACTTGTGCTTCAAAATAGCACCATGATCTTCATGATAGAGAGTCTCATATGTTGTCACTTTCATATACTAGTGGGAATTTTTCATTATAGAACTTGGCTTGTATATTCCAATGATTGGCTTCCTCAAAAGTGCCCTAGGTCTTCGTGAGTAAGCAAGTTGGATGCACACCCACTTAGTTTCTTTTGTTGAGCTTTCACATATTTATAGCTCTAGTGCATCCGTTGCATGGCAATCCCTACTCACTCACATTGATATCTATTGATGGTCATCTCCATAGCCCATTGATACGCCTAGTTGATGTGAGACTATCTTCTCCTTTTTTGTCTTCTCCACAACCACCATTCTATTCCACCTATAGTGCTACGTCCATGGCTCACGCTCATGTATTCCGTGAAAGTTGAAAAAGTTTGAGATTACTAAAGTATGAAACAATTGCTTGGCTCGTCATCGGGGTTGTGCATGATTAAATACTTTGTGTGATGAAGATAGAGCATAGCCAGACTATATGATTTTGTAGGGATAACTTTCTTTAACCATGCTATTTTGAGAAGACATGATTACTTTGATTTGTATGCTTGAAGTATTATTACCTTTATGTTAATATGAACTTTTGTCTTGAATCTTTCGGATCTGAATATTCATGCCACAATTAAGAAGATTTACATTGAAATTATGCCAAAGTATCACTCCGCATCAAAAATTCATTTTTATCATTTACCTACTCGAGGACGAGCAGGAATTAAGCTTGGGGATGCCTGATACGTCTCCAACGTATCTATAATTTTTTATTGCTCCATGCTACTTTATCTACTGTTTTGGACTATATTGGGTTTTATTTTCCACTTTTATATTATTATTGGGACTAACCTATTAACCGGAGGCCCAGCCCAGAATTGCTGTTTTTTGCCTATTTCAGTATTTCGAAGAAACAAAATATCAAACGGAGTCCAAACGGAATAAAACCTTCGGGAGCGTGATTTTCTCATCGAACGTGATCCAGGAGACTTGGACCCTGCTCCAAGGAATAGCCGTGGAGGTCACGAGGGTGGGGGTGCCCCCCTGGGCGCGCCCCCTGCCTCGTGGGCCCCCTGTTGCTCCACCGGCGTACTCCTTCCTCCTATATATACCTACGTACCCCCGTCAGATCAAATACGGAGCCAAAAACCTAATTCCACCGGCGCAACTTTCTGTATCCACGAGATCCCATCTTGGGGCCTGTTCCGGAGCTCCGCCGGAGAGGGCATCCACCATGGAGGGCTTCTACATCAACACCATAGCCTCTCCGATGAAGTGTGAGTAGTTTACTTCAGACCTTCGGGTCCATAGCTATTCACTACTAGGGAAAACCCTAGCAGTAGCGCTGGTTTTGTGCTTACTAGTAGCGCGGGTAGGCGCGCTACTAATAAGGCGCTACAGCTATTGCTTAGCAGTAACGCGTGCCGACCCGCGCTACTGCTAGGACAAATAGCTGTAGCGTTTGTCCATCCCCACGCTACTGCTAATGAAACTAGTGGCAGCGCGTTTTCTGTCCATCGCTACTAGTATTCATTTTTTATTTTTTTATTTTTGGTGTATTTATGCGGTTTTCTCTCCATCGTACAAATATTGGTACAATACCAGTTATGAGGTTTACATCATTATGTCCAATGTGTCAAATGAAGGTGGATTAGGTTCAAGTGGAGGCAATATGTGGTGCATGTAAAAAGTATACTACTAATCCAAACTTGATCTAGTTTGGACTAGTAGTACTTTCGATCTGCACCACATGTTGCCTCCACTTGAATCTAATCCGCCAGCACAAGCTATTTAATCATCATCATAGTAATTACCACCAACATTATTTATTTAATCACCACTAACACTAGCTAATAATAATCATCATAGTAAATGTGTAGCACATCATCATCCTCAAACTCATTTCTAGCTAGCTAATCACTCTTGCTACTCTCTCTTAGGTAAAATAACATAAAACATGTGTAGCTCTTCTTCTTGATCAAGTTGGAGCATGCAGATGAACCTGTCTCCTAATCGCGGGATGCGCTTCAGTTTGTTGGCCCCTAGTACTTCTCTGCGCTCCCCCATCACATATTTGGTCCAATCTTGCACTATTAAGCATCCGTCGCTAATCTTGAATGCACTACAGTAATCTGTAGGATATCTTGGCCGTAAGCTAATAATACTCATGGTACCTTTAGTCTCGATCCCATAAGGCACAACATTCATCGGGACTCCCTGTTGAAGAACATCGTATGGTAACATACTTAGCAATGAAGTTTAGCTTCAAAAATAATGTATGGAAAAGATGCACTGAGGACAAATATTAAAAATCTTAACATCCTTCCTAAATAGATGTGACCGTAGTTCAGTACGAACACTATTGGTCGCACGTTTTCAGTACTAACATTTCTAAATCCAGGAAGAAAATTTGTCTTGACAGTATCAAGATCCGCAAGCCATGAAACATAATGACTGAGCTCCTCACAGTTGAGTTCAGCCCCGGCACAGTATACGGTCATGTCTATCAAGCGCTGGACATGTTTGCTTGCACCGAAATAAGCTATCAATAGAAATTAATTGTCAACTATTTTTGAATAAACAATATCGAAGACATAAATATGGTTGAGAAACTCACATTTTGGTATAACTGGAGGCGTCTGCACATCGACCCAGATGTCGGTATTACCTTCAATATCATCTTCTGGACGAATATCAAAGGTGATAACCATATCAGGCTCAAATGCATAAGTCTTGCATAGTGCTCGCCATGTTTTGCATCCAAAATAGGTGTAGTCGTCTGAATTGTATAATTTTGTGTGGAAAATATAACCATGCTCGGTCTTCAAGTAAAAAAATTTTACCTCCATAGTACGAATTTTATCCAATACAAAAACTCTTGCATGGCAGGGGATACGCTAGTAGAATAGTAAAAACAAATTATAAGTTGAAGCAAATGAAGCATATGTCATGCTTAATTACGAAAAAAGACTTGTCGTTGTGACTTACTGTATCCACTTCAAAGTTCTCATCAAGCTTGATGCTGAAGCGTCTATCATCATCTAGGAAGATTCCGTCCACAGGCCGCGTTCATCTTCGCATTATTTGCAAATACCGAAATCCTTTTCATCCTCAGACATTTCCTATGTTCATCGTTAAAACATTAATCGAAAATCTATCGAAGACAAGTACCAGGATACTCAACACACAAATCTGGGGCACTCGATATTTCCTACATATTCTGGCACAAGTCATGCCAAAATTCACGGAAAAATCTGGCATGACCTTTGCTAAAATAGGACATATCGAGCGCCTGAAATTTGCCGGAACGGAAATGAATCAACACTTCGGCAAAACATAGGCCACTCGGAGGTGTAACCTGCAAACATGACCGGCCACTTGGGCAAGCACATATCATATTTGAGCAACACAAGATATACATTTCAAAATATCTTATAGGACACAAATTAGCATGCATTGAATAAGCAAAAGTAAATCATCTCATGCGTGTTCGTACATCATCGAATATTATCACTAATACATCCTGAATAGTGTCATACATATAACATCACTAATACAACTAAAACCCTAGCACACGACGGGTATCGGCGCGGGCAGTGGACACCCACAGAGAAGGAACCATCACGGGATCATTGCTCCAGTGAGATCCCTGGAGAACCTGCCAGGTATTGGAGAACCTGTGCTCCAATGCAAACAAGTAGCGACGGACGTGCGCGTCCTCCTTACTGACACGGTGACGTACCACCTCTGCGGGGTCCTCGAGCCTCTGGACCGTCACCGGCCCACGCGACCGCCACCAAAGAAGGTTCGGGTCAACGACAGGCTGGCTCCTCACCAACCTGTGCCCCCCGGTAGGTAGCGCCTCCCAGTACCACCCCGGTGGAGCCCAGTCCCGGACATGGCCCATCTGGTCAAGCAGGTGTCGTCCTCCACCGACTCGACGACGAGGATGCGGGATAGGCATCGTCCATGTCGATGCGGGAAAAATTGCTTTAACTAAAAAATAGCAACAAGTTCTTACTAACATGTTCTATTAATTCAATTAGTTCTTACTGAAGATAAACTTACTATAAATAAAAATAAACTAGTACCTAGCTAATTAGTACCTAGTTCTTACTAACTAATTAGTACCTAGGAACTACTGCTAAGGGTTCATACTAACTAACTAACTAACACTAAATTAACTAACTAACACTAAAAATAGCCTAGGGTTCATACTAACTAGCACTAAATAGCTAGGGTTATACTAAGCAAATTAACAAGAGGGATCGGAAGGGGAGAGTGCTTACAGAGGGCGGGGAGAGAGATGGGGTCGGGGGAGACGGCGGCGAGGCGGGGTCAGGGGAGATGGCGGCGAGGCGGGGTCGGGGAAGACAGCGGCGAGGCGGATCGAGGGAGACGGCGGCGAGGCGGGGCCGGGGGAGACGGTGGCGAGGCGGGGTCGAGGGAGACGGCGGCGAGACGGCGGCGAGGCGGAGGCGACGAGGGGGAGAAGAGAGAGTGTCGTGAATTGGGGGAGGAAGAGGAGGGAATCAGGCCGCGCGGGGGGGTAGGTGAGAATAGATATAACAGCAGCGCGCGAGGGGAAAACGCGCTGCTGCTAAAACCGGTAGTAGTAGCGCCGTTTCTAGAAGGGCGCTACTACTATACCTAGCACGTCGGGAACGGTGTGGCAATTATAGTAGTAGCGCATTCAGTTCCTGTCTCGCTACTGCTAAGGGGTTAACAGTAGCGCGGTTTTGGTAGACGCGCTACTGTTAACTAGCAGTAGCGCCTCATTTTAACAAGCGCTGCTGGTAAGATTCTGTGTATAAGCTTTTCCCTAGTAGTGAGTAGCTAGATGGCTTCTTCTCTCTTTTTGGATCTCAATACAATGTTCTCCCCCTCTCTTGTGGAGATCTATTCGATGTAATCTTCTTTTTGCGGTGTTTTTGTTGAGATCGATGAATTGTGAGTTTATGATCTAGCTTATCTATGAACAATATTTGATTCTTCTCTGAATTCCTTTATGTATGATTGAGTTATCTTTGCAAGTCTCTTTGAATTATCCGTTTGGTTTGGCCAACTAGATTGGTAGTTCTTGCAATGGGAGAAGTGTTTAGCTTTGGGTTCAATCTTGCAGTGTCCTTACCCAGTGACAGAAAGGGTTGCAAGGCACGTATTGTATTGTTGCCATCGAGGATAACAAGATGGGGTTTTTATCATATTGCATGAATTTATCCCTCTACATCATGTCATCTTACTTAAGGCGTTACTCTGTTTCTAACTTAATACTCTAGATGCATGCTGGATAGCGGTTGATGAGTGGAGTAATAGTAGTAGATGCAGAATCATTTCAATCTACTTGTCTTGGAGGTGATGCCTATATACATGATCATACCTAGATAACCTCATAATTATTTGCTTTTCTATCAATTGCTCAACAGTAATTTGTTCACCCACCGTAGAATACTTATGCTCTTGAGAGAAGCCACTAGTGAAACCTATGGCCCCCGGGTCTATTCTCATCATATCAATCTCCATCACTTTATTACTTGCTTTGTTTTTACTTTGCCTTTTACTTTTCACTTTGCATCTCTATATCAAAAATACCAAAAATATTATTTATCATCTCTATCAGATCTCACCCTCGTAAGTGATCATGAAGGGATTGACAACCCCTAATCGCGTTGGTTGCGAGTAGCTATCGTTTTGTGTAGGTACGAGGGACTCGTGCGTGATCTCCTACTGGATTGATACCTTGGTTCTCAAAAACTGAGGGAAATACTTACGCTATTTTACTGCATCATCCTTTCCTCTTCGGGGAAATCCAACGCAGTGCTCAAGAGGTAGCACTCGTCAGGTGGTCGATCGCACCGATGTCTAGGATCCAGTGCGGCGGGTATGAGCGGAGGAGGAGGTGGAGGCGGAGTTGGCGGCCCGGTTGTTAGTATTATAGCGGCTGCGACAATCGCCCGCCTCGTCCCCCCAGTTTTTGCAAATCTGGCAGCGGGGACGCCAGCGTCGGGTGTGACCGCCCCCGTTGCCTCCTTCATTTGCTGTTGTCGGCGCTATTGCCTCCTCCATTGCGGCCGTTGCCGCTGCTGTTGCTGGGGCCGTAGCCACCCGATCCGGGCGGGAGGGAGGGGACAGAAGGACGACAGCCACTCGGGCGGCCCGAGTCATGTGCATGGCTGGAGTTGGTGGTGTAGACCGGCCGGGACACGGCGTTGGCGGAGTACTGCCAATCCTCAAGCTCCAATTGCTGCTGTTGCAGGGCCTCATAGTGAAGGACACTCGAGTAAAACGCAGGGAACGTGATAGGCACGTCCGCGAAGTTCATCAAAGCAGCGATAGGGTTAAACGTCGAGCCGAGCCTGGTCAGCATGTAGTCGATGATCTCATCATCATGAAGAGGAGAGCCGTCGGCGGCCATCGAGTCAGCGAGGGCCTTCACCTTCTACATGTACTCGTCGGCGGGTCTGTCCCCTCTCCTCAGCGTCTGAATCTGGCACTGTAGATTACGCACGCCGACGTTGTTCTCGACGGCGAACATGGTGTGCACGACCGCCCAAGCTGCGGCTGCCGACCTGCATCCAATCAGCTGCGCGGAGATCTCGGCGTGCATCAAACCGAGGAGATGCCCAAGAACCTTATGATCAAGAGTCCACCACTGCTCATACTCGGGATTGGACACGGTGCGAGCAGTATCACCGGTGCCTGTCGTCACGGTCGGTGCCGGCGCCCTGGCCGAGCCATTGAGGAAACCATGGAGGCGAACTCCGGCGAAGTTGGGGAGAGCGAGAGCCCTCCATAGCATGAAATTGCTGCGGTCCAGAGAGATCGCAATGGGCGGAAGGACGGGGACGGGAGCCGACGCCGTGGGCGGAGCGATGACCGGGGCGGATACGGTGAGGGTGAGCGCGGAGGAGGTGGTGGACCTCGCGGCCGGGGAGGTGGACATCGCGGCGGCCGCGAAAAAGGACTGCGGCGGCGGCGGCGGCTAGGGTAGGGTTGGCTCTAATACCAAGTTTGAGAATAAGGTTTAGGTTTTTCCGTGGGGCAATGCCTCTCCACGTCTCTATATATAATGATGAGCACATACAATTATATAAGTACGGAATACGTGTACGTGACACGCTAGACCTATTTTAACATAGATCCCCTAAAACGAGCCGGTCCTTAACCATCCTCCAAACATGGTGGGTAAATCGGCATTTTTTGTACTAAACAGAGTATTTTTTTTAACTAAACAAAACGTTTTCATAAGTAAATAAACTCCACCCGATGAAGATGCTTTAAGGGCCTTTTTCGTGGTAATGATATTCTGGCGTAGGTTGCTTCTGTTGGTAGCCCAACTGTTGGTACCCACCAACTTGTACGCGTACTTTATTCTCACCGTCACTGATAGGCAGTTGTTGACCGTTGACTTGGCGCAACCACCCCAATCTCCAACAGGCGTGATAAGACCTTATCGATCGTCCACACCAGGAGCTCGTCTACCCCTTCACCCACATCCTCGCAGCCATCAGGCCATTGAGGAGTTGAGAGAGGTGAGCAGCCAGCCATGGCGCATGTCGGGGGCATCATCGCCTCTGCCATCATCAGTGTTGTGAGCAAGCAGATCATGTCCGCCATCAATGGCCAGATTAAGCTGCAGTGGAACTTCGTAAACGACCTACAGAAGATGAGATCGTCGCTGGAGACGGTGGAGGCTCTGCTCAAAGACGCTGAGACGCAGTCCATCACGGATCCGGCGGTGCGCCTGTGGCTGGGGCGGCTCAAGGACACCATGTATGAGATCTCTGACATGATCGATGATTTCGAAGTAAACACCGAACCTGCTGCACAAAAGGTATGCAAACCCAGTTGACTTAACCAAGACGAAATTTCTCCGGTGCTTGAGCTCTAATTGTTCTGGGTAGCTTTTTGCGTCCTTAGTAAGAAAACAAACTTTGCTGCTCTCAAAAAAGATTTTGGACACAAGAGTTGGTAGTGTTGGCCATCATGTTCCGGACCACCGCATATTTACATTATAAAACAGCGAAAAATAAGTTCATTGTGTTGGGGTGTTTGATTTCTATTAAATATTAATATGTATTATTATCTTGTTCCCAGGACTGTCAAATTGTGTCTCATTACTTTGAACATCAAAATGTACTGAAATTGTTGCCTTTGTAGTGTTTCCCTCAAATCAGTGTTTCCAGGTTGAAAATGGCCATTAAGATGAAGAATATGAGAGGGCAGCTGAAGGGGATCACAGAAGACCGCATTCCTTTCACTTTCCTGCAAGAAAATGTCCCTCGCATGCAGGATAACCGGGAAACAACAGCGGCTGTGACAGAAGCAAAAGTCATAGGGAGGGATAAGGAAAAACAGGAGATCGTGGTTCGTTTATCTAGGAGCATCACAAAAGAGATCACCATCCTTCCGATATATGGTATTGGAGGCATTGGGAAGACAACCATGGCACGATTGGTTTTCAATGATCCACAGTTCAGAGAGTACTCTCGGGTGTGGGTCTATGTGTCTGAGACGTTTGATTTGAAGAAAATTGGGAATTCTATAATATCACAACTATCCGTTAGTGATAGTCAGCCTACTGAACTTGAGATGATAGGAAATAGCCTTAAAAGGCTCGTTTCTGGTAAGAAAGTCCTAATCATCTTAGATGACCTGTGGGAGAGGGAACCACGTGAGTTGGAAAAATTGAAGAATATGCTAAATCCGGGTGAAGGGAGCAAAGTGGTGGCGGTAGTAACCACACGAGAAGAAAATATTGCACAGAAAATTCAGACGGTGGAGCCGTACAAGCTAGCTCCCTTGACAGATGACATTTTTTGGGCTATCATAAAAGATAAAACTTCCTTTGATGCTAGAACTGGCAGAGCACGGTTAGAGATGATCGGGAAGGACATTGCAAAGAAGTGTGGAGGTATGGCTCTAGCAGCCCAATCTGTTGGGTATATGCTGGACTCTATGAAGTCATCTGATGAATGGGTGTCGGTGAACAACAGTGACCTCTGGGACGTGCTTGCCTCAAAAGAATTTTCACCTCATCAGGTGCATGCATCCTTGCTGCTAAGCTATCGCAGTATGGGTTCATACTTGAAGCTATGCTTTGCCTATTGTGCAATTTTTCCATAAGGTCATTGGATATCTAAAGAAGCTCTGGTTCACCAATGGGTTGCTCTTGGACTTGTTGAGCCACCAACGGCATCATCCTACAATCAACAGAGCAGTGATAGATATATTAATCAGCTTTTAGGCATGTGCTTCCTTGAACATCCAAAGTCTTCATGGGTGAGTAACTGATCTGATCTAGTGTGCACCTACACGTACCCTCTATTATTTTTAGATACTTCCAGTACACCAAAAATCCCGAAAAACTTATAACCATTGTACATAAACTACACGCTAGCTCATGTGAAAGTCTTCAAAACAGGGATGTTATGAAGACAAACAATAGAAATGAACCTTTAGACATGCAGCGGAAGGTAGATTACACTAGACAAGCCATAGTCAAGTAAGCAATATAGTGAAAGCACGAAGACTATCAGCAGCTAGGTAGTATGGATCAGGATGGAAGATAGTACGAAGACAACATTCCCGATGATGGATTTCTCTTCTACTCTTTCCATTGTCCTTATATTTTTAGACAGCGCACATCAGTGTGATATCATGTGTACAAGGCTTTTCGATTGCCTTTTCTGTCTAGTTGTTAATGAAGAGAATATATCCAATACGTAATAGCATGAAGGTGTTCCGATTTGTCAAGTCTGATACTATGTATACTATTGACGCAGAGCATGCAAGTTGAAACTGAATTCTTGGTCATGCATGACCTGGTACATGATCTCGCAAGATCTGTTCTGGCCGATGAAATTGGTATAGAGGGTCCAACCTGCCGATATGCATGGCTGACAGATCACAGAAAGCTATTCAAGTCATCAATGACTCCACTCGCCAAGATAAGGGCACTGCATTTTCATGATCGTAGCAACTCTCAGCTTGATCGTGAAGCATTTTCACCAGCTAAATGCCTCCGTGTTTTAGATTTAAGCAGATATTGTACGCAAGAGTTGCCTGATTCTATTGGTCAACTAAAACAGTTGAGGTATCTCGATGCTTCTTCATGGGGCCGGAAGCTCCAACGGTGGGAGTCTACAAGGATACCAAAAGCTCTGGGTGCCCTTAACAAACTCCAGTATTTGAATTTATCACGTCGCGGAAGACTCTTAGGACTGCCAAAGGTCATGAGCAATCTCATGGAACTCCGGTATTTAAATATCTCACACTGTCACGGTTATTATTTATCAGACAGCCCATCGGCAAATCAAAGTTTCATTGACTGTATCGGTACCCTTCCCGATCTTGGAATGACTATTGTTTTTGTGTGCCTGAAAGTTTTAGCAACCTCAACAAATTGAACCTCCGCGGCTGCATGCACATTGCTAGCCTGCCAGAAAATGTGGCCAAATTGGATATCCTGAGCCTTTTTGGATTGTTGCAACACGGGGAGTTTCCTGAGCGTGCAGATTTTTTTTTTTTTTGCGAGGACGTGCAGATGATGGTGAATCTAGCAGCAGCAATCTTGCCTTTCTTAAGCATGCAAATCCTCAAGTGTTGAGCATCAAAGATCTTGTAAATGTGAAGTCTGTAGAGGAGGCACACAGCATAAGGTTGATGGAAAAACAGAGCATCGAAGAATTGACATTGTGGTGGGGCGAAGGCGCGAGTTCTGTGGAACACATGGCGCTGCTCAAAGAGCTAGTGCCACCAACAACTGTGCAGACTTTGAATATATTTGGTTACAAGGGTGTCATATTTCCATACTGGGTTATGCAGATAAGCAAATATCTTCCTAATCTTGTGAGCTTGAGGTTGTGGAATCTGCTGTGCAGCAGCCTACCAACGCTCGTCCAACTACCCAACCTACACAAGATTTTTCTTGGCTACATGTATAGCCTGGAAGAATTTACCACAGGGTGCTCCATGAGTGGGGACGGTGCAAATGAGCTCACGTTGCCTAAACTTGAGCATCTGGAAATGTACAGGTGCCCCAAGTTGAGGATCAATCCGTATCCTCCTAGAGCTGTGCACTGGTTTATATCAAGTAGTGATAACGCGCTATCGTCATGGGAAGAGTGTGCCTCGACCTCGAGCACACCTGCTTCCTCCTCTTCTCCTCCCGTGCACAAACTGAAAGTTGAGAAGTCCGAGTTGCCTTTGCACCAGTGGAGATTGCTTCACCACCTTCCTGGCCTTAGTGATGTAACCATCTCCGATTGCGATGATCTGACTATCTCACCACTGTTCGGCCAAGCCTTCAAGTCCCTGGAATCACTCTCCCTCGAATGCATTGAATTGAAAATTCTGCCAGAATGGTTGGGTGAGCTCACATCTATTCGACAGCTCAACTTAATATGCATGAACAACCTACAGGGATTGGAAAAGAACATGAAGCAACTTACACAGTTGCAATCACTGAGTTTGAAGCACTGTAATGCGTTGACAGCACTGCCGCAATGGTTAGGAGGACTCACTTTGCTCAAGGCACTTGAGATTCGTTTTTGCAAGAGCATCATCTCTTTACCAGAGAGCTTACTCATCAACCTCCAGGAACTTCATATTTTGGACTGCCCTCACTTATATGGATGGTGTAAGTCAGAGGTGAACCAGATGAAACTCGCTCACATCAAGGAAAAGGTATATGTTCTACATTGCTCTTATGTTTTACCGACTGTTTTTGTATAAATTTATCATCTTTCATATGTATATTGCCTCGCAAATGTTGTTAGTTGTATAATGGTACGTTCTAATTCAGAGGATAATAAATACAACAAAGTTAACTCGGGGTAAACCAGATTAGCTTGTTAGATTATTACTAAAAACAATGTTACCTTCCAGAAAATTGTCGTGCCCATGTGTTTTTCTAACAAGAAACAGAATATCTACTTCATTGCAGATTATTAATAGTACCTTCTAAATCTATGGACGAGTACAAGGTGATCCAGATGGCATGTTCACGATTCAGAATGGTGGCCCATGAGCTCTTCTGACGCCATGGTGGAGACCTTTACCTAGGATCAAACGCTTTGATGATCTTCATTTGCATATTTTTTGCCTTTTATTTCCCATAAACTTTTCACTTATTCCGGGCTCCGATGGTTTTGTGAGCACTTTCACTTTATTTCCCCTTCTGTATTGAGTGGCTAAATAACGGCGATTTATGAGTGACTTCAGCAACACAAAATGCTTGAAGCTTACAGTATTCTACTACGAGCACATTTACTCTGGTCAACTTTCGACGTTGCTGCCCCATGACTCGCCTTCTCTGGTCTTAAAAGATGAGCACGGCGGACGGTGCTTCTGTATACCGTCTCATGCAGCCACGAATCAGAACCGGAGATTTCCTTGGATGGAGAGTATGACGATAGCTGTATGTATGAGGTCTCTGACATCGCTGGTAAGTTTAAGTGAGTATTAGTTCAATGTGGTATCGATTGCTCGCCGAGGACGCTTCGTGCTCTTATTTCCCCATGAAACATTGATAAGGAGAGTTCAAATTCAATATGGCGATGCGAGAAACTCAGTGTTCACTGACTTCTCTCTTTTTTGACTGTGCAATCATGACACTGATCATTATCCAAATATAAGACGTGTTTGTAGGCTAATTTGATATGGAGGGACTCTATTTTTTTTCCTCTCTTGTTTTTCATTAGATGTACATTGCATCGAGCTACTTTCTTAAAAACACACTTACCAATGCGACTATGGGGTCGCACTAGTAAGGTACCCGTGCATATTACCCACAAAATACCATCACCATTCAGCAATATTTACAGACTCTATATTGTACAAATCGAGCTTCATTTGATTTTATCGATAAGAAATAGATGGTTCGGTTAGGTTGTTGAAGTCTAGATCCCTATGACACCTTCTACAGACCGGATCCTATCAACCCCAATCATGGCCATGGACTTGGGAGCTCATCCTTCAACTTGACGTGGTCATGGCGTCGCGGAAGCTCTCGAAGCCGGAGTGCCATTTGCGTGCCAGGCTTAACCACAACTATCTGGGGCTCGCTTCGATGTAGTGCACCATGGCCCGTCAGCCATCGATGATTGCCTCGTTGGGTAAGGGTGACACTAACACAACGTTCTTCCATGGGCACACCCCGTTGCTTGTTGACTCTGGCGATCCAATCCATGTGGAAAATAAGAACACCTTTTCTTTCGAGCTATCGTGGTTTGATAAAGGGTTCCTTGAGTTGATCGCTAGAGAATGGGCTAAAGATTCTGGAGGAAGGTCTCCTGTTGAGAGATGACAGAATAAGATTAGGCATCCGCGAAGATTCCTTCGTGGATGGGCTAAACATACGCATGGGATTTATAAGGCTGAGAAGGAAAGACTCCTTTTACTTATTCAATCCCTAGACTTAAAAGCCGAATCCACTATTTTAGATACCAGAGAGCTGGAAACTAAGGTAGAGGCGGAGTTGAGACTGAAAGATCTTCTTCAAGAGGAGGAATTGAAGTGGGCATTGCGAGCTAAGGTTCGCAAAATCGTCCAAGGGGATGATAACACTCAGTTCTTTCACATGATTGCAAATGGCAAACACCGCAAGAAGAACATATTTCAGCTTGAGCAGGAAGAAGGGACGATTTTAGGTCAAGAAAATCTGAAAGTCTATATTACCAATTACTACAAGCAGTTGTTTGGGCCGCCGGAAGATAACTTTGTGTCCTTAGATGAGTCCAGGGTTGAGGATGTCCCTCAACTTGCGTTAGACAAGAATGAGGTCTTGACCGCCCCATTTACGGAGAAAGAGGTGTTTGAGGCTATTTCACAAATGAAGAACAATAAGGCTCCTGGGTCGGATGGTTTTCCGGCGGAGTTTTATAAAAAATGTTGGCATATTATCAAAGGGGATTTGCTTCCAATGTTCCATAATCTTTTCTCTAGACAACTTCAGTTGTTTCAACTTAATTTTGGAATGACTACTCTACTCCCCAAGAAGACAGAGGCCGTTCGTATTGAGCAGTTCAGGCCTATCTGTCTTCTTAATGTTAGTTTCAAAATTTTCACCAAGGTCGGGACTAATAGGCTTACGCAAATTGTGCACTCTGTCGTGCAACCGTCCCAATCCGCTTTCATGTCGGACAGAAACATCCTGGAAGGGGTTGCCGTTCTGCATGAAACACTCCATAAAATCCACTCAAAAAAACTAGACGGAGTTGTTTTCAAAGTGGACTTTGAGAAAGCATACGATAAGGTCAAATGGCCCTTCCTTCAATAAGCATTGCGTATGAAAGGTTTTGATCAGGCCTGGAGACACCAGGTGGACTCCTTCACGCAAAAAGGGAGTGTTGGAATTAAAGTGAATGATGACATAGGTCACTATTTCCAAACACACAAAGGACTGAGGCAAGGGGATCCGATGTCTCCTATTCCCTTCAACATAGTGGCCGATATGTTGGCAATTCTTATAGGAAGAGCTAAGGATGCGGGTCAGGTAGGCGGCCTTGTCCCGCACTTAGTAGACGGAGGTGTATCCATCCTACAGTATGCTGATGACACTATCATGTTCATGGAGCACGATCTGGCAAAAGCACGAAATATGAAGCTCGTGTTATGCTTGTTCGAACAATTGTCCGGGTTAAAGATTAACTTCCACAAGAGCGAGTTGTTCTGTTTTGGAAGAGCTAATGATGAACAAGATGCGTACAAGCAATTGTTCGGGTGTGAATTGGGGGCTTTACCTTTTACGTACTTAGGTATACCAATTCACCATCGTAAGCTAACCAACAGAGAATGGAAGTGCATTGAGGATCGTTTTGAGAAGAAATTGAGCTGCTGGAAAGGCAAGCTGATGTCATACGGAGGACGCTTAATTCTCATTAATTCGGTCCTCACGAGTATGCCCATGTTTCTTCTCTCTTTCTTCGAGGTTCCGGTGGGAGTCCGGAAGAGGCTAGACTTCTATCGATCACGCTTCTTATGACAGAGTGATGAACTTAAGCGAAAATACAGACTTGCTAAATGGGATATCATCTGTAGGCCGAAAGACCAAGGGGGACTAGGTATTGAGAATCTAGAAGTGAAGAACAACAAGTGGTTGTTTAAGCTTTCTATCGAGACGGAGGCCACTTGGGCTCAGATCTTGCGGAACAAGTACCTTCACTCCAGAACCTTGTCCCAGGTGACAGTGAGGCCGACTGATTCGCCTTTTTGGAAAGGACTGATGAGAGTTAAACCACTCTTTTTCAATAAGACAAGATTCATAGTTGGAAACGGTAACGCTACGAGGTTTTGGGAGGATACATGGCTAGGGGAGACGCCCCTCGCGCTCCAATATCCTTCTTTGTATAACATTGTTCAACGTAGAGACGCTTACGTTGCAACAGTTATGCAGTCAACTCCGCTCAATATTCAATTTAGGAGGACGCTAGTGGGAACCCGTTGGGAAGCTTGGCTCAATCTTGTCAGAAGATTGATGGATGTTCAGCTGTCTCAACAGCCCGATCATTTGTGCTGGAAACTAACTAAGAATGGTGAATTCTCGGTTAAATCCATATATTTGGATGTTATCAACTCTAGTGTGATTCCTAGATCGAAACACATTTGGAAAGTTAAAGTTACTTTGAAAATCAAAGTGTTTATGTGGTTTGTGCATAAATAAGTTATTTTAACTAAGGATGATTTGATAAAACATAATTGGACATGATCTACCGGATGTAGTTTCTGCGACCAACATGAATCAATCAAACATCTCTGTCTGGATTGTCCTCTGGCAAAAAAATTATGGCGGTCGGTTCACATAGCTTTTAACATTACTCCATCGAATTCTATCAACACATTATTTGGGACGTGGCTTGATGGGATAGATTACAATACAACGAGACACATTCATGTAGGAGTATGTGCTTTATTATGGGCAGTCTGGAATTGCAGAAATGATCTGGTCTTTAACGGAACAACAAATATTTAGTTTTTGTAGGTTATCTTCAGAGCCACTGCGTTGATCCGTATGTGGTTGCTACTCACTCCGACGGAGGCCAGGGAGCATTTGGTTACTGGGTCTACCCGATGGGAGATGGTAGCACGAGATATTTTCAACCGATTTGGATGTCGGTTATGTAATAGGATAGACATGTAGTGCTCTTATCTTTTTATGCCAGCCAGTTGTGGCTTTTCCATTTTATAGTTTAGCTCTTGCTGAGCCTTTTTTCGTTTGTTATTCGAGACTTGGAGACTTATGCTGGATATTTTACTTATTAATAATATTGGCGGTATGCATCATTCTGATGCAGAGGCTGGAGCATACCCCCTTTTCAAAAAAAAAACACCTCCTACCGGAAGCAAAAGAAGGTGACCCATAGCCTGGTGTTTGATTGTGCGGAGGTGTCGGACCACGCGGCGATGCTAAAACGCCTATAAACATGAAAATCTATAATACCTAAATAGTTGATCCTCACTATTCTATTTCTCTTGACATGCAGCCTATCCATCTCAGCATGTCTGCCACATCAACTTTGAATTACCGGCTTATGGATGGGCCCTACCACCACAGCTGCTCTGCCACATTATCCTCTGTTACCGCTTGACCAGAGAACAGAACGACCCTCTCTCCTTCCATCGATAGGACATCCCCATCTTCCACGCAGCAGAAACGCAGTCTCGAGATTATTCGCCGCCTACCCTTCCACATCCACTCCCATTCCCAACAAAGTCTGCATCCGCTGCTCCATCTTCTTGGCTCGCCTATCAAATCTGCCACCGGTACAAGACTCCACCTCCCGTGCTTGCCAATCCAAACCAAATCGGCTGCCGCCCGTCGACGAACCTAGAGGCACAAGCAGACGAGGAGACGGACTGATGTTGTTGCCGATGTGATCTCCACAACATGTTTTCATGTGATCTTCCTATTGCTCAACGTGGTGTGCCTCCTCCACAGGACGTCAGCACCGGTTGCCAAACTGCGGCCCTTGGGCGGAGAGGAAGGAGTCTCCGCCAACACTAGATACCGTCCGCCTCTTGGGAACGCCGTAGAGGAAGAATGATGTCCGCCGCCACCCACCATGCCCTCCGAGATGCACCATTGGAGATCAGGAAGGACGCCTTCAGTTCAGGCTATTTCTTCCTCGCCTTCTTTCTTTGATTCATACCTTTGTTTTTTCAGTGTGTGGCAGCGTGTGTTTGATTATGTGTAGATATCCAAGTGGCAGTAGGCTGCTATATAGGATTTGGGGTGACTTGTGTTTATATATGTTCAATTCCTTCTCACAGTTGCATTCAGAGTTTCAGACTATGGTTCTGCGAGGCACAAGTAGCCGCGTCGAATATGAAGAGGTATGTATCTTTTATTAACTGAATTATTCTGCACATAATCCTGACAACTTAATAGACTGCTTCACGATGTTTTGAGCATACCACCATAAACTGCAATTTGTCGATTTAGATGCTTATCCTTCAGCAGCTCTGTCAGAATTACTCTTTGGTTCATTGAAAAAATAACACAAAACCCATTATATCGGCCGCTAAGTATAGCACACACACTACCTTTACAAGTTTACAGTTTGATAGTTTGGGTGTGTCAATCTTGAATGAATCAGACCTACATCTTTCTAATGATGCTGTTGAACAGATTATGGGTTAGGTACACCACATCCAGATCAAATGTTGCCGTGCAAGGAGCATTAAAGCTATCCATATGTTTATGCTAAATTACATTCCAACAGACATTCAAGAAGGCAGACTTGAACAACAGTGGGAGGATAGATCCTGACGAATGGAAAGCGTTCTGAAGTAAAAAATATAGCCTTGCTGAAGAACATGACTCTCCCATACCTAGAATTAGTACCTCTATATTTTCAACTTTAGTAAAAAAATGCTTGAGAACATGACTCTTGAGTTTTGACTCACATCTCAACATGTTGTGATGCAGGGTCATAAGCATGTCACTCACTCTCAACCTGCGCTACCAAATTATTGGTATATATGCACTTCGTGGTAAGAATTATTCACTGTTATTCAGAAGGCAAAGTATTCAGAATATGATTAGCTACGCACCTAAAATTTGATTCGACAAGCACCTCTTTGCGCTTGAATTTACGTTTATTTTCATATGCTCCTCGAGTCCATGCATGACAATCAGTTTGTCCTAATCAACCTCTGCTTTTTGAATAAAAAATAAACCTAACATTCTTATTCTTAAATAAAAAATGTGTAGAAGTGCTTACTGTTTAGAAGAAGAAAATCATCAGTTTGTGCGCCATCAGTACATTGTTTGTGTTTATTTCTCTGCACTGTACATATGCTGCGAATATACTTATCTGAAGGGATATACATTGGCTTCTTTATTTATTTTCTTTTGTTGCGAATTAGTCTCCTCCTTTTTTGCCAAGTTCTGCTCCTGCTGCAAAGAAGATAGACGTCCGCCCTGGCAAAAGTGGTTTATCGATGACACATAAGACTCTTGCTGCTCGCATTGGCACACAAGCTCTCATATCTGAATTTTATTTTTGCTAGAGTTATCATATGCACATTTCATTAGTTTCCATAATTATTTAGAGAGCACAAGCTTATTTTTGCACTGATTTATCATATGCACATTCTGTTAGTCTGCGTACTAATTTAGGGAGCATGGGAATATGATTCTGACGGATTCTATTTGTTACACATTACAGTCGACAATTGTGATACCATATATGTCCTGGATGGCAAGCTTATTTTCAGATTTGGTCAGAGCCCACCTGCTGCAAGTGTCGAGCGATTTTCCGCTGATGGCAAGGATCTAAGACGATTTGGTGGTTTTGCTTCTCCTATTAATAGACAAGTATCCGACAAGACAATTTCCTCCGGCTGCTGGCACCCTGTACACGCATAAAACAGTCATGCGTGCCTTCGATGTTCAATCATTTGGCTAATTACATTTTGTTTCATCCTTTCTTTAGCTTTTAAATTCAAGACACTAAATTTATCATTTCTTTACGGTATAAGCATGGATGAATTCATTGGCTATGTTCACTTTGTTTGTCCTACAGATAGGAGCATAAGTAGTTTTAAGCATGCTACCGGTTGCCTGGCACTTGGTGATTGTCCGAGGGACCTATGTTATAATATTTCTTTAATGTAACCTCTATTTAGGCTGCTACTCAATTGATTATTATAAAATGTTTCGCAGCAACGCGTGGGAAATCATCTAGTTATAGAATGGCTGAATATTTGTGTTTTACTTATGTAACTCACCTCAACTCGCTTCTAGGTACGGCTGAGCTTCTCGCAAAACTCAGATTTATAGGTGTTTGAATTTGAATTTCTAACATATGAATTTAAAATATCTTTAATAATTCAAATTATTTTTTATCGAATATGCTATGGTCAGCGTATCATTGCATTGATAGAGGGGAAGAACGTACAGATTAGCATTAGGGGCTCGTACACTATAAGGTGTGCCCTTGATACAAAGCGAGCATGGAGAGGGTTGCTCAGCACAGATAGTACACTACGTTACAGGGATGATACTACTAAGTCCTTTGGCTCCTGCACAGGCCCACGAGCGGGCGTCATCTTGTATCGCAATTACAAGGGAGGCCGAGGAGGGTGCGATCTTGTCGAAGATGATAGCATTGCGATGACGCCAGAGAGACCAGACTGTCAGCGCAGCGATAGTGGAGAGCCCATGTCGCTTGTCCGGGGTCGTCGAAGTAAGAGCCGAGCTGAGCCAGTCCAGAAACCAAGAGAGCCATCTGGTGCGGTGGTCCCGGGGCAACACCAGGAGAGGACGACATGCCATATGATGCGAGAGAATACACACTCAACCAAGAGGTGGTCCAGGGTCTCGGCATGTTGAGAGCACAACACACATGCTGGCTCATGCGGTAAGCGACGCCGCTCTAGTCGGTTAGCCGTCCAGCAACGATTAACAGAGGCGAGGTAGAGGAAGAATTTGACGGAGAGGGGGGCACCCGATTTCACACGAGGCGCCAGTGCTCGGAGAGCGTAGATTCGGTGAATAGGGCATTGTAGCAGGAGGATGTGGAATAGGTCCCGTTCTCCGTCCACTTCCATAGAATAGTGTGGGGCTCCTGTGATAAAGTGACGACCTGCAGGCGACACCAGAGATCAAAGTACTCGAGCGCGGCAGCCGGACCAAGGTGGCCCTGAATGTCGCTGATCCACCCGCGGTCATGTAGGGCAGCAACAACAGTACGCGATCAGCGGCGCCGGCTTGGTACAAGGGCTGTAAGGCTCGGGGCGATGTCAGCGATAGAGCAGCCCTGGAGCCACTTGCCGATCCAAAAGTGGCAGGATGTGCCATTGCCAATGGACCAAGTCGTCGAGGCGTGGAAGAACTAGAGGGCCTCGGGGCCCGAGGGCGGCTGAAGATGAGACCATGGACGAGAGCCATCTAAAGCACGGAGCCAATGCCATCGGACGCGAAGAGAGATGCCAGTGCGGTGCAGATCACGAATTCCGAGCCCACCAACCTTGATGGGGCGGCAAACTCTTGTCCAGCTGACAAGACAAGAACCAGCGCGGGCGTCCTTGTGGCCATGCCACAGAAAGTTGTGGATAATCTGGTTCGCCTTCTTGAGGATAGGAAGGGACAGCGACATGGCCAGCAGTATGTGCACGGGCATGGCCGTAAGGACTTGTCGTACCAAGGCAAGACGCTCTCCACGCGAGAGGAGTGCGGCCTTCCAAGTCGCCAACTTGTGGAGCAGCTTGTCGATGAGGGGTAGCAGATGAGTGGCGGGCACCTTGCGGAGAGAGAGGGGGAGGCCTAGGTATTGGATGGGGAAGGTTGCGACCGGACATGTCAGGGAGGAGCCAACCGCTTCGGAGGCCTCGGGGGTGCACTGAATAGGCGCCGTCAAGCACTTGGTGAAGTTAGTGCGTAGCCCAGACACAGCCCCAAAGAAATCCAGGAGGCCGCTAACAATAGCGAGCTCCTAGGGATCGGGGTGGCAGAAAATGACCACATCATCCACGAAGAGGGAGATGCTAGAAGCGGCCATGCGGCCTATGAGTCGTCGGATGATGCCCTTGGCCACCGCATCACTACTAGGGAAAACCCTAGTAGTAGCGCGGGTTTTGAGGCTAGCAGCAGCACGAGAAGCGGCGCTACTAGTAAGGCGCTACAGCTAACTCTTAGTAGTAGCCCGGTCTGTACCCGCGCTACTACTATTGACTATGTCAGCAGCGGTTTTCTGGAACATGCTACTATTAGTTAGTTGTAGTGGTTTCCTAGCCCCTCGCTACTGCTATATCTTTCATCATTTTCCCCAGCTTCCTACCCCGTTTCGGTCCAGATACTAGGTACTACTAGATATCAATTTCATAAAGCATTATAGGTACTAGGTAGTACTCCCTTCGTTCCAAATTACTCGTCGTGGTTCAAACCACGACGAGTAATTTGGAACGAATGGAGTACTAGATAACAATTTCATATATAGTCAACATGCATCCTCAAGCAGTGCTTGGTGATATCGACCATGATCATCATATGTAGTTCTAGATGATATCGACGACGATCATCATATGTAGTTCTAGATGATATCGATGACGATCATCATATGTAGTTCTAGATGACATAGCCACACACACATATGTAGTTCTAGATGATATCGAAGACGATCATCATCCTCAAGCCTGGGCGGTTGGTGTTCCTTGTAGTAATTAGTATGGCCTGTCCAACACGAAGATTCTTGCCATCGAGGAATCTCTTCCACCCAACCGAGTTTAAGTGTGTGCGACCGTCCGTGTCCACGCGGTAATTACAGATTGTGACGGAGCCCCTTGCGGTAAGACGTAGTCCAGCTGAGCCTTCTTCATCAGGCTCAATACCATAACTCACAAATAGGCTCTTTGCCAATTTCTGAAAAAGAAAAAACATATCAATTAATAAATAGCCTCGCACATACTCTTGCAAATAAGTATATATGGATTATCTACACTATTAATAGTTCCTTAGATTCTACACTAATAAGCATGTGATCGAACTCTACACTAAAGCATATCATCGACTAGATTCCACACAACATATCATTGGACTCTACACTAAGCATATCATCGGATAATTTGCATTTGTAAGTATAACATACCATATCATGTCGATCGACCATGGTACTTGTCAGGCGGGTCACAAATGGCACCCCGACATAGTCAGCACGTGGCGAAATTATGTCCCATAGGTTGGACACCTCCTCCTCGCTCAGCCTCATTCTTTGAGCTACGATGGCTTCGTGAAGTGGGTCCTCATCATCTTCATCGAGTGGGTCCTCATCATCTTCATCGAGTGGGTCCTCATTATCTTCATCATCTTCGTCATCTTCATCATCTTCCACCAGGTTGATATAAATGACAACCAGCTTGGGTCTTTCTGCTCTGAAGCAGAAGCTGATCAACTCACCACCAGTAAGACGCATGCGGGCGAGGAAACGGGCCCATCCATCTCCTCCAATTTGTGAAATATTGCGTCCTTTCTCGACCTCCATAGTGTACGCCCCCCCCCCCCCAGGAGCCTCAAATGTCACAGTGTCTCCTGTTAGCTTGTTGAATTCCAACCTCACATTGCATGGGACGATATGTGTAAAAAAGCAAAATGACACAATGCAGTAATGCCAACACTAAAAATAAAATAGTTGTTACATTTCACATAATTTCTTTCCACCGCATGACGAAAACTCGGGAAGTAGATGTCGAACAACTTGCCAGTTGCAAGGCTGCTGGCGCACCTTGACTTGCACAATCGACATGGTGGTGGTGGTGGTGGCGCCATTTTCCTAAAGCAATATGAGAAAAGGATTAACGATCCACTTCACACGAAAGAAAAACAGTAGCATGTGATTTTTTTGGTTCTTCTTCACTTATATTTTCACAGCTAGGTGGTGCCAAATCTTCAGAGCTATCAACTAGCATACTAAATCAACTAAATCAAAATGTTTTATAAATCAACTAAACCAACTAGCCTATTAAATCAACTTGCCTACTAAATCAAATAAATCAGAATGTTCTATAAATCAACTAAATCAACTAGCCTACTAGATCAACTTGCCTACTAAATCAACAAAATCAAAATGTTCTAAATCAACTAGCCTACTAAATCAACTAAATCATATGAACTAAATCAAAATGTTGCATATGACCTAGCCTACTAAATCAAAATGTAGTAGGGAGGAGGGGTTGTGGATGGAGGAGGGAGGAGGGAGAAGGAGGGGTGACTGGAGGAGGGAGGAGAGAGTAGGACGGAGGAGGAAGGGCGGGTCGAGGAGGAGCCGGCCGGCGGCGAGTCGAGGGAGGACGGAGGAGGAGGGCGGTATCGAGTCTAGTGAGGAGGAGGAGGAGGTGACGGCGGCGCAGAGGGAGGAGGGGTAGGCGACGGCGGCCGATGGGGGAGGACTGGCGCAGGGGGGGTGTTGAGGGGGAGATCGAGTGCGTGTGGATCGGATAGAGAGGAGAGCGTGTGGGTGGTGAGATAGCTAGTTTTAGCAGTAGCGCGGTGTACGTAAAGGCGCTACTGCTAAACTACCTAGCAGTAGCGCCCTTCTATTTAATGCGCTGCTCCTATAACTAGCTCCGTGGCGGGATCGTGGGAATTATAGCAGTAGCATGGCTTAGAGGTGGCGCGCTACTGCTACTTTTCTTTCAGCGGCGAGTTCTAGTGGAGTGCGCTACTGATAAATTGCAGCAACGCCTTATTTTAGAACTCGCTGCTGGTAAGATCCTGTGTATAGGCTTTTCCCTAGTAGTGCATATTGGAGAAGTGAGTTTAGAGCGTCAATCACGAGGGTGAAGAGCATCAGTGAGACAGGGTCACCCTATCGAAGGCCTTGATGGTGGGCAATGGGAGGGGCCGGAGTGCCATTGATCATCACCCGAGTGGAGACCGTGCATATGAGTATAGACACCCACTCGCGCCACCTGGGCCCGAAACCTAGGTGCTCGAGGATCTGGAGAAGAAACGGCTAGGATACCAAGTCGAAGGCGCGAGCTATACCCAGCTTGAGGAGGACTCGGGGTAGCCGGAGCCGATGGAGTTGCTGCGCTGTTTGCTGGACGAGGATGAAATTGTTAGAAGGGAGAGAGGGATTTGGTGGAATCGTTGTTGTATTGCTTGAGCCTCGTGGGCATATATATAGGAGTATAATGATTTACTTGGAGCACAAGACAAGCCAGAACAAATCCTAGTCTATCTCGTCTTTCCTAATAATCAATATACTCAACATCCCCCGCAGTCACAACGGGAGCGACGCAGACGGTGAGACTGGAGAAGAATCCGAAGGCAAGCCGACGGATACCCCCCCCCCCCCACAGTCGTAACGGTTGACGCATCGCGGAAGGTGTGGCTAGAGTGGAAACCGACAAGGTTACTCAAGCAGGCAGTAGCCCTTTGTGCCATTTGTCGAGGTAGCCGAGAGCGTGGGTGGTGGAGCCGTGGTCGAGGTAGTCGTGCGAAGAATGCCATGGTTGATGTCGAGTCAAGGTAGCCGGTGTCGAGGAAGTCGCCGTGGAGCCGAGGACGCAAGGAGGCGCCGAGTTAGTCATGGGCGCAGTGGTGTCGAAGTAGTGGTGCGCCAGAAAGTAGATGATGTTGACGACGCGTTGCGCCGGGGTTGCCAACCCCGAGGACACATCGTAGACGAAGGCACGCGTCGGTGTTGCCAGCATCGGGCATGCGTAGACGAAAGAAGACGAAGTTGACGAAGCGCCGCACCAGGCTTGCCAGGCCCGGGGACACGTCGTGGACGAAGGCACGCGGCGGTGTTGCCAGCACCGGGCATGCATAGACTGGGACCTGCACAAGCTATACGCCATGTCGAAGAAGTCGGAGAGGCCAGCAGAGAAGGACTCGACGACGGTTGCGGGGCCAATCGGCATGGGGCCAATGTCGCCCGCGGTTGTCGGAGTAGATGAAGCGGTCGGGGTAGATGACGGCGACGCTGGCGATGGGCTGGTGCTGGACGAAGACGAAGGGGGTGGACGGGCGGCTGCGGCGGCTACGAGGATAGCGGCGGCGGCGGCCGAAGAAGAGCGGCGGCGGCGGCTAGGTTAGGAGCACGGCGGCGATGCTCGAAGTAGGCGAAGAACCCTGACAGTATGACGAAGACCGGCACGGACGATGGCGTTCCCGCGCCAAGGGAGATAGCGCGACGCATACCACAGGAAGTGGACGTGCGGGGACGGCGAAGTGGACCACGGGCCGCGGCACTACGGTCCGAAGGGGCGATGCAATGGCGGCGGGCAGGTGGGGGCGACGGCAGGAAGACCTCGGGGCGACAGCGGGGACCGCAGGCCGTGGCGCTACGACCCGAAGGGGCGGTGCAGCGGTGGAGCGCGGGTCGGTGCAACCGCGGGGACGGCCTCGGGGCGGCGGCTGGGACCGCGTATCGCGGCACTACGGCCTGTAGGGGCGACGCAGCGGCGACGCGTGAGTCGATGTAGCCTCGAGGAGAACCACGGGGCGGTGGCGCTGCGGCCCGACGGGGCGACGCAACGGCAGCCCGTTGCTCGATCGGTGGAGGGGCGCGCTGAACTCGTGGACGATCTTCACGGCACCTGCGAAGGGCGCGTAACCGACGGGCCAGGTCGGTCGCGCGGTAGATGAGGCGGATCGCGGCGGCGAGCGGGTGATCAAGCCGATCGCGCGTGAGCGCCGCTCGGTGGAGGCGGGGTGGCGGCGGAGTCCAAGATGAGGTCGGCGACGACGGACGGCGTGGGACGTCGTGCAGACGAGCTTGTCAGCACCGGCACCTGGGCTGCCAAAGCAGCGCCGGCGCCCGGGCATCGAGGCCTGAGCGACCAACAGAGCAGCGACGCCCGAATTGAGGCAGCCGACGAGCCTGACGCAGCCGTCCCGACGCAGCCGAGGATGAGGCCAACGAGGTAGACCGTGCCGTGCAGACTCGGCGGAGGCGGGTGTGGCATGGATCGATTGGCAAGTCGATGCGCGAGCGGCGGCTATGATTGGCCGCCGCATGGCGCGAGGCCGCCGGGTGTTGGCGATGCAGGTGTCCTGGTCGGAGCAGGGCCGTGACGGCCGGCGCAGGGCGACGGGCGGGCCGGCGCGCAGACGACGGCCTTGAGGGCTACTTGTCGCGCGAGGCTGCTGGGTCGGTGAAGTAGCCGGCTGGTCGCGTCAGTGTCGGAGTAGAGGCGCGGGGTGTCGACGGCGGCGGCGGGCGACGCAAACCGATCAAGCATAAATCGAAAAACCAAAAAAAAAAACGCTGATCAAAACGGCCGGCGAGAGAGAGAAAACCCGAATCAAAGGATCGGGAAAAAGACTCTCTAGGGCAGCCGGTCAACACGACCGGCGGACGAACCCTAGGTACGGGCGGCGCGGCCCCCGGCAGCGGTCATGGAGGCCGACCGCCCCGGGGCGGCGCGCGGGTGCGGAAGCGGCGGCGGCTAGGGTTTAGGATCGATTAGGCTGATACCATGTTAGAAGGGAGAGAGGGATTTGGTGGAATCGTTGTTGTATTGCTTGAGCCTCGTGGGCATATGCATAGCCGGGATGGTAGGCATGGGCTGATGCATGCCTGCCCGCCTGGGTTCGAGCCTCCGTGCTCGCAATACCAGCGCGTACTCACCTAATTCTTCTATAAAAGTAAACCGAGGGATTCTTCCCCTCCGGTCTCGAAAGAAGCCTCGTGGGCATATATATAGGAGTATAATGATCTACTTGGAGTACAAGACAAGCCAGAACAAATCCTAGTCTATTTCGTCTTTCCTAATAATCAATATTATGTACCTGTGTGGATGGGAGTCTTTTCCCCTTCTTCTTTATAAAATGATACGCACACTCGTGCGTATTCGAGAAAAAAAATCAATATACTCAACAGAAATTATCATGCACACTCCTGCCCGCAATGAAGGCACTTTGGTTGGAGGAGACCATCTCGCCGAGTCTAGGGGCCAGCCGCAAGGAGAGAACCTTGGCGAAGAGTTTCGCAACAATGTAAAACTGGAATGGAGAGATGGAGCTAACATAGAGCGTGTGTGTGCACAACTGAAGAGAAATGTCACCAAAAGAATGTATAGGGAATAGATTATTGGTAGTCTCCAGCGACCAAAAAGCACTCTCCCTATAGGGTGTCGGAGCATTTTTTTTTAATGAACACCGCATCTTCAGCAGTACAGAAACTCCGCTGATGAAGATGATTACAAGGTCTGCCTTCGGTACTTGTCTCATGGATGGATGACCGGCGAAGGAATGTAGGATGATGGGAAGACCGAGGGCAAAATACATATGAACTCACGACGATTCTGGTCTAGGTTGCTTCCTTTGGCTCAGCACAGCCGTCAAATA
Organism: Triticum dicoccoides; assembly: GCF_002162155.2. Taxonomy (NCBI): domain Eukaryota; kingdom Viridiplantae; phylum Streptophyta; class Magnoliopsida; order Poales; family Poaceae; genus Triticum; species Triticum dicoccoides. Next base: position 678,313,827 of record NC_041389.1, read on the forward strand.
CTCGTAGGCCTTGACGGTTGAACTGGCGCAACCTGAACCCAACAGGCGTGAGAAAAGCTGATCGATCGTCCACACGGGCACACACTTCCTCCTCAGCCTTCAGCCCATTGAGGAGTTGAGAGGCGCGAACAGCCATGGCGCATGTCGGGGGCATCATCGCCTCGGCCATCCTGGGTGTCGTGAGCAAACAGATCATGTCCGCCATCAAAGGGCAGATCAAGCTGCAGTGGAACTTCGTGAGCGACCTACAGAAGATGAGATCCTCGCTGCAGACGGTGGAGGCCCTGCTCGAAGACGCTGAGAGGCGGTCCATCACGGATCTGGCGGTGCGTCTGTGGCTGGGGCGGCTCAAGAACGCTATGTATGAGATCTCTGACATGATCGATGATTTCGAAGACAATACCGGACCTGCTGCACAAAAGGTATGCGCACCCAGCCGACTGAACCAAGATGAAATTTGTCCAGTGCTTGAGCTCTAATTGTTCTAGGTAGCTTTTTGCGTCCTTTAGTAAATAGATTTTGGATAAAAGAGTTGGTAGTGTTGGCCATCATGTTGCCACCACCGCATATTTACATTATAAAATAGTAAAAAATATTTTCATTGTGTTGGGGTGTTTGATCTCGAGTAAATATTAATATGTATTATTATCATATTCCCAGGACTATCAAATTGTGTTTCATTACTTTGAACATCAAAATGTACTAAAATAAAATTTGTTGCCTTTGTAGTGTTGCCCTCAAATCAGTGTTTCTAGGTTGAAAATGGCCAATAAGTTGAAGAATATGAGAAGGCAGTTGAAGGGGATCACGGAAGACCGCATTCCTTTCACTTTCATGCAAGAAAATGTCCCAAGTGTGCAGGAAGTCCGTTACAACCGGGAAACAACAGCGGCTGTGACGGAAGCACAAGTCGTAGGGAGGGATAAGGAAAAACTGGAAATCATGAATCGTTTATCTGGGAGCATGACAAAAGAGATCACCATTCTTCCGATCTATGGTATTGGAGGCATTGGGAAGACAACCATGGCACAACTGGTTTTTAATGATTCCAAGTTCAAAAAGTACTCTCAGGTGTGGGTTTATGTGTCCGAGACATTTGACTTGAAGAAAATTGGGAATTCTATAATATCACAACTATCCGAGAGGAATAGTCAGCATACTGACCTTCAGGTGATAGAAAATAACCTTCAGACACTCCTTGCTGGTAAAGAGGCACTAATCATCTTAGATGACCTGTGGGAGAGGGAACCACGTGAGTTGGAAAAGTTGAAGAATATGGTAAAGCCGGGTAAAGGGAGCAAAGTGGTGGCAGTGGTAACCACACGAGAAGAATATATTGCACAGAAAATTCAGACAGTGAAGCCTTACAAGCTAGCTCCCTTGGTAGATGCCATTTGTTGGACTATCATAAAAGATAGAACTTCCTTTGAAGCTAGAACTGACAGAGCGCAGTTAAAGCGGGTCGGGATGGACATTGCAAAGAAGTGTGGAGGCTTGGCTTTAGCAGCCCAATCTATTGGGTATATGTTGGACTCCATGAAAGTTGGTGAATGGGTGTCGGTGAACAACAGTGAGTTATGGGACGTGCTTGCCTCGGAAGAATCTTCACCTCATCATGTGCATGCATCCTTGCCATTAAGCTATCGCAGTATGGATTCATATTTGAAGCTATGCTTTGCTTATTGTGCAATCTTTCCAAAAGGTCAAGAGATAGCTAAAACGGATCTTATTCACCAATGGATTGCTCTTGGACTTGTTGAGCCATCAACAACATTCTCTAATATGCAGCGTTGTGGTAAATACATTAGACACCTTTTGGGCATGTCCTTTTTTGAACATTCAAAATCGCAATGGCCACGGGTGAGTTACTGCATGCCTGTGCGGGAATGTTCTATTGTTTTCTTCAACTTATGGCAATGCAGATCATATGGTGCATATTCCCGTGGGAATGCTAACAACAACACCATTAATTACATTGTGTTGGGATAATCTTGAAGCAATATCTATTTCATTTGCAAACCCTCGCCTCCAATCGTCCTCACTCAACATGCTGCTTTTGTTCCCAAATAACTGATATCCAGAAATTGACACATCCTTGATTAATTAGATAGATCTTTGACCCTAATATTCTAGTTACTTTACCTTAGCCAATGTAGCTGATTTAGAACTGTCAATCATACAATTAAAATATGACCTATGAAATTGAGACTACATAATCATCTATTATCACTATTATATCAAGAGAGACTAAAAGCCAGATTTTCAAACATGTATGGCAGCTAGCACTACTAGAATTCCCATTTTTGCCAAGTTTCGAAGAAACTCGGCGGAGCCCATATTCAACTAGGAGAAATATTCGCCGACTGTCAAACTTGGTGCACCACACTCGGCTGGACGGGGCCGATAATCATTAATACTGTTGAGTTTTCCCTATCGCGAACTCAGTGAATATCTAAACAGTTTTTGCCAAGTTCCTGCACAAAAAAACTTGGCGAACCACACCGTCAGACGGGATGGCACGTTAACTCGGCGAACCACACCTGGCATTTCGATTTTAGAAAATGAAAATTGTAAAAATTTACCGAGTCTCCTTAGGTCAAAACTCGGCAAACAAAGGCCGCCGTCACGGCTGCGTCGCCTGCTGTATAGCAGGGACCCACCTGTCAGGGTTTGCCGAATTTTCTGCCCAGGACTCGGCGAACTTGAGATTCTGCCAGGTTTATTTAGTTTGCCGAGTCGTTTTCCGTTGGAACCAGGCAAAGTCACGACTCTGGCGAGTTGCTTATCACCGCTGAGTCCAATTTTGAATCAAACTCGGCATACTTTTGTCTGCCGAGTTCCCGATAGAATGAACTCGGCCGGCGAAGTTCTGGAACTCGGGAGAAACCAGATTCTAGTAATGGAGGGACCAACTTTGCCTTTGTCATATCTTTGTCTGTTCCTCTTGTACTCCCTCCATTCTCCTTATATTTTTAGACTTCACTCATCAGGTGATATCATGTATATTTGGTTTTCCATTACCTTTTCTATTTAGACCAAAGCTAGTACAAAGTTGAGTCACTTATTTTGGGATGGTGGGAGTATATAATAACATCATTCTGAAGTTTGATACTATGTATACTGTTGACACAGGACAAGAAATCTTTCATCATGCATGACCTGGTGCATGATCTCGCAACATCGGTCCTAGCTGATGAAATTAGCATAGACGGTCCAACCTGCCGCTATGCACGGGTGACAGATCACAGAAAGCTTTTTGAGTCATCAGTTTCTTCACTCGCCAAGATAAGGGCACTGCATTTGCATGGCCCTGGCAACTTTCAGTTTCAGCTTCATGATGATGCATTTTCGCCAGCTAAATGCCTCCGCGTCTTAGATTTAAGCAGATGTTGTACAGAAGAGTTGCCTGATTCTATTGGTCAACTGAAACAGTTGAGGTATCTCAATGCTTCATGGAACCAAAGCTTGTGGGAGCCTATAACTATTAGGGTACCGAAAGGTCTGGGTGCCCTTACCAAACTCCAATATTTGAATCTATCAGGTCAAGGGAGAGTCATAGGACTGCCAGAGGTCATCATCAAACTCACGGAACTCCGTTATTTAAATCTATCCTTCTGTAAGGGTTGTTATTCATTGGATAACCCATCAGCAAACCGAAGGATCAATAGGGGTTGTTTTCAAGGATACTTCAGCAGGGGTTCTTATTCGTTGGACAACCCATCAGTAAACCAAAGTTTCATTGACCGTCTCGGTACCCTACCCCATCTTGAGGAGCTGGACTTGTCTATGAATGACTATGGTTTTTATGTACCTGAAAGTTTTAGCAGACTGAAGAAACTGAACCTTTACGGCTGCAGGCGCATTTCTTTCCTTCCAGAAGATGTGGCGAAAGTGGATAGCACATCGTCCACCTCATGGTCCAACTAGAGCTGAGAAGTGAGATATATCAAGGTGTGACGATGTGCTATCGTCATGGGGAGAGAGTGTGCCTTGAGCACAGTAGGTCCCTCATCGTCTTCTCCTGTGAGTAAACTGAAATTGAATACTCTAGGTTGCCTTTGCACCGATGGAGATTGCTTCACCACCTACCTGGACTTTGTGGTTTAATCATCAACGGTTGCCATAATATGACTATCTCACCACAGATCACCCGAGCCTTCACCTTCCTCGAATCACTATCCCTAGAAAACCTTATCCTGGGCAAATTCCCAGAATGGTTAGGTGAGCTCACATCTCTTCGGCAGCTGAATTTACAAGGAATGGGCATACAGGAATTGCACAAGAACATGGTGCGACTTAGGCAATTGCAATCACTAAGTCTGCAGAGATGTAACACGTTGAGATAACTACCCCTGTGGTTAGGAGAAGTCACCTTGCTCAAGACACTTAGGCCCAGTTCTTTTGCCAGAATCTGGGGATTCTCCCAGAATACGACCCCTACCCAGCTTTTCCCAGAATCTTTGAGCCTCATGTGTTTTACAATCCTATCTACCTAGATAGGATTGTAAAACACATGAGGCTCAAAGATTCTGGAAAAAGCTGGGTAGGGGTCGTATTCTGGGAGAATCCCCAGATTCTGGCAAAAGAACTGGGCCTTAATATCAGATCTTGCAAAGGCATCATCTCTTTACCGGAGAGCATACTCACTCAGCAACCTTCAAGAACTTGGTATTTGGAAGTGCCCTCAGTTGAATGGATGGTATAAGTTTTTTTTTTTACCATGGAAACTGCAGGCCGTGCTTGCGCGGTTGCGCCCCATAGCATTTTATGGATGGTATAAGTTAGAGGAGAACCAGATGAAACTAGATCACATCAAGAAAAAGGTATTTGTTCTACATTGTTCTTATGTTTGACCTACTATTTTTGTATAAATTTATCCTATTTCACATGTATATATATATTGCCTCGTAAGTCTTGTTTGTTGTCTAATGTTACCTTCTAATTCGAAGGATAATAACTGCAATAAAGTTTACTCGGAGGTATACCAGATTACCTCTTCGAGATAATGTGTTTTTTGACAAGAAAAACAATATCTACTTCATTGCAGACTATGCGCTCAAGCCAAGGACGAGTACAAGGTGATCCTGATGGCACGTTGACGATTCAGTATGGTGGTCCTGGAGCTCTTCCTTTCTTTTCTTGCGAAAAGGTCCTGGAGCTCTTCTGACGCCACGGGTGGAGACACCTTCATCACTTATAAAGATCAAATGCTTTGATGTCTTCACACACACACGGGTATACTTGCGCTTCGTTGTGTGGATGGCCAGGACTACCAAAAACAAATCACCGGTACATGCCGACTCTTTGGCGATTCATGCACAACTTCAGCAGAACAAAAAGGCTTGAACCTTACGGTATTCTACCTCGAGCACGTTGGCACTGTTGCCGACAAGAGGGCGCTGACTGGGACTGACCACCTTTTGCCGTTGCTGCCCCATGGCTCACGTTCTCGGGTCTTAAAAGATGAGCACGGTGGATAATGATACTGTGTGCCGTCTCATGCGGCCGCAAACCAGAACCGGAGATTTCCTTGGATGGAGAGGATGACCATTGCTGTATGTAGTTAAAGACACTTTTTGTACATGAACTTGCATTCGACGTGCATGCTCATCTATAAACTTGAAAAATGATGCAAACTACTCCCTCCGTTCCTAATTATTTAGCTTTTTAGAGATTTCAAATGGACTACCATGTATATAGACATATTTTAGAGTGTAGATTCACTCATTTTGCTTCGTATGTAGTCACTTGTTGAAATCTCTAGAAAGACAAATATTTAAAAACGGTGGGAGCAGTACTGTAACTCCGTGAATCGGAACCGGAGATTTCCTTGGATGGCGATAGTTGTATGTATGAGGTCTCTGATATCCATGGTACATTTAAGTGAGTATTAGTTCAATGTGGGATCGATTCCTCGCTGAGGACGAGTCATGCTCTTATTTTCCCTTGAAATATTGATAAGGAGAGTTCAACTTCAATCCGGCGATGGGAGAATCTCAGTGTTCACTAACTTCTCTCTTTCTTTGACTGCGCAATCATGACATTGATCATCTCATCTATAGTTTCTTTTTTGTTTTTTTATTAGATGTACACTGCATCGTGCTTCTTTCTGAAAAACACCCACGAATGCGACTATGGGGCCGTGCTAGCAAGGTACCCGTGCGTATTACCCACAAAGTACCACCACCATTCACCAATATTTACATACTCTAAACTATACAAATCGAGCTTCATTTTATTTTATCGATAGGAAACAAATGGTTCGGTTAGGTTGTTGAAGATTAGATCCATGACACCTTACACAGATTGGACCAGATCAATCTCAACCATGGCCGTGGAGTCGGGAGAACATCCTTCTATTTGATGTGGCCATGGGAGTCGTGGCAGCTCTCGGAGTAGAAGTGCCAGTTGCGTACCATGTTTAAGCATGGACATCTGGAGCTCACTTGGATAGGGTGCACCATGGCCGTCACCATTCCGAGATTGTCTGGTTTGGGTGAGGGCGACTCTAACACATTGTTCTTTCATCGGCACACCTCCTACCAAAAGCATAGAAGGCGATGCATAGATTACTGGTTGATGGCATGTTGTGGTGTCGGACTACGCGGCCTGAGGTGGCCTAGAATACTTGAACTCACTTATGGGAATGACTGAGCGGTGTGAGTTCTTGCTGATGACTTGGTTAGCCTCTATGATCCCTTTACAGAGGAGGAAGTCTATGAGATGATGTGTCGGTTGCCGCGGAGGAAGGCGTTGGGGCCAGATGGTTTCATGACTGATGTCCTCCAACCGTAATCGGAGGACCGTGAAGTCTGACATCATGACCATCTCTGCCAATCCGCACTCGCTTTGTATGTGAGGGTTCCAGGGTTTGAAATTGGCCTTGTTAACCGTGTTGCTCAAATGATTGATGCCTTGGCTTTGGGGTATATCGTGTTGGAAATATGCCCTAGAGGCAATAATAAAAGCATTATTATTATATTTCCTTGTTCATGATAATTGTCTTTATTCATGCTATAATTGTGTTATCCGGAAATCGTAATACATGTGTGAATAACAGACACCGACATGTCCCTAGTGAGCCTCTAGTTGACTAGCTCGTTGATCAACAGATAGTCATGGTTTCCTGACTATGGACACTGGATGTCATTGATAACGAGATCACATCATTGGGAGAATGATGTGATGGACAAGACCCAATCCTAAACATAGCACAAGATCGTATAGTTCGTTTGCTAGAGTTTTCCAATGTCAAGTATCTTTTCCTTAGACCATGAGATCGTGTAACTCCCGGATACCGTAGGAGTGCTTTGGGTATGCCAAACGTCACAAGTAACTGGGTGACTATAAAGGTAGACTACGGGTATCTCCGAAAGTGTCTGTTGGGTGACATGGATCAAGACTGGGATTTGTCACTCCGTATGACGGAGAGGTATCACTGGGCCCACTCGGTAATGCATCATCATAATGAGCTCAGAGTGACCAAGTGTCTGGTCACGGGATCATGCATTACGGTACGAGTAAAGTGACTTGCCGGTAACGAGATTGAACGAGGTATTGGGATACCGACGATCGAATCTCGGGCAAGTAACATATCGATAGACAAAGGGAATAGCGTACGGGGTTGATAGAATCCTCGACATCATGGTTCATCCGATGAGATCATCGTGGAGCATGTGGGAGCCAACATGGGTATCCAGATCCCGCTGTTGGTTATTGACCAGAGAGTCGTCTCGGTCATGTCTGCTTGTCTCCCGAACCCGTAGGGTCTACACACTTAAGGTTCGGTTACGCTAGGGTTGTAGGGATATGTATATGCAGTAACCCGAATGTTGTTCGGAGTCCCGTATGAGATCCCGGACGTCACGAGGAGTTCCGGAATGGTCCGGAGGTAAAGATTTATATATGGGAAGTCCTGTTTCGGGCATCGGGACAAGTTTCGGGGTTATCGGTATTGTACCGGGACCACCGGAGGGGTCCCGGGGGCCCACCGGGTGGGGCCACCCATCCCCGGGGGCCACATGGGCTGTAGGGGGTGCGCCTTGGCCTGCTTGGGCCAAGGGCACCAGCCCCACAAGGCCCATGCGCCTAGGGTTTCCAAGGGGGAGGAGTCCTACTAGTGGACACAAGGACACGTTCCGCACCAGAGTGGTACGGCAACCCTGTCTTGGAAATCATGTTGTTAGACAACGGTGAACCTTCGAACTATGAAGAAGCGATGGCGGGCCCGGATTCCGACAAATGGCTAGAAGCCATGAAATCCGAGATAGGATCCATGTATGAAAACGAAGTATGGACTTTGACTGACTTGCCCGTTGAACGGCGAGCCATAGAAAATAAATGGATCTTTAAGAAGAAGACAGACGCGGATGGTAATGTGACCATCTATAAAGCTCGGCTTGTCGCTAAGGGTTATCGACAAGTTCAAGGGGTTGACTACGATGAGACTTTCTCACCGGTAGCGAAGCTGAAGTCCGTCCGAATCATGTTAGCAATTGCCGCATTCTATGATTACGAAATATGGCAAATGGACGTCAAAACGGCATTCCTTAATGGTTTCCTTAAGGAAGAATTGTATATGATGCAGCCGGAAGGTTTTGTCGATCCTAAGAATGCTGACAAAGTGTGCAAGCTCCAACGCTCGATTTATGGGCTGGTGCAAGCATCTCGGAGTTGGAACATTCGCTTTGATGAGATGATCAAGGCGTTTGGGTTTACACAGACTTATGGAGAAGCCTGCGTTTACAAGAAAGTGAGTGGGAGCTCTGTAGCATTTCTCATATTATATGTAGATGACATACTTTTGATGGGAAATGATATAGAACTCTTGGACAGCATCAAGGCCTACTTGAATAAAAGTTTTTCAATGAAGGACCTTGGAGAAGCTGCTTATATATTAGGCATCAAAATCTATAGAGATAGATCAAGACGCCTCATAGGTCTTTCACAAAGCACATACCTTGATAAGATATTGAAGAAGTTCAATATGGATCAATCCAAGAAAGGGTTCTTGCCTGTGTTACAAGGTATGAAATTGAGCTCAGCTCAATGTCCGACCACGGCAGAAGATATAGAAGAGATGAGCGTCATCCCCTATGCCTCAGCCATAGGTTCTATTATGTATGCCATGCTGTGTACCAGACCTGATGTTAACCTTGCCGTCAGTTTGGTAGGAAGGTACCAAAGTAATCCCGGCAAGGAACACTGGACAGCGGTCAAGAATATCCTGAAGTACCTGAAAAGGACTAAGGAAATGTTTCTCGTTTATGGAGGTGACGAAGAGCTCGTCGTAAAGGGTTACGCTAGCTTCGACACAGATCTGGATGACTCTAAGTCACAAACCGGATACGTGTATATTTTGAATGGTGGGGCAGTGAGCTGGTGCAGTTGCAAGCAAAGCATCGTGGTGGGATCTACATGTGAAGCGGAGTACATGGCAGCCTCGGAGGCAGCACATGAAGCAATATGGGTGAAGGAGTTCATCACCGACCTAGGAGTCATACCCAATGCGTCGGGGCCGATCAAGCTCTTCTGTGACAACACTGGAGCTATTGCACTTGCCAAGAAGCCCAGGTTTCACAAGAAGACAAGGCACATCAAGCGTCGCTTCAACTCCATTCGTGAAAATGTTCAAGATGGAGACATAGAGATTTGTAAAGTACATACGGACCTGAATGTAGCAGATCCGTTGACTAAACCTCTCCCTAGAGCAAAACATGATCAACACCAGAATTCCATGGGTGTTCGATTCATCACAATGTAACTAGATTATTGACTCTAGTGCAAGTGGGAGACTGTTGGAAATATGCCCTAGAGGCAATAATAAAAGCATTATTATTATATTTCCTTGTTCATGATAATTGTCTTTATTCATGCTATAATTGTGTTATCTGGAAATCGTAATACATGTGTGAATAATAGACATCAACATGTCCCTAGTAAGCCTCTAGTAAACTAGCTCGTTGATCAACAGATAGTCATGGTTTCCTGACTATGGACACTGGATGTCATTGATAACGAGATCACATCATTAGGAGAATGATGTGATGGACGAGACCCAATCCTAAACATAGCACAAGATCGTATAGTTCGTTTGCTAGAGTTTTGCAATGTCAAAGTATCTTTTCCTTAGACCATGAGATCGTGTAACTCCCGGATACCGTAGGAGTGCTTTGGGTATGCCAAACGTCACAACGTAACTGGGTGACTATAAAGGTAGACTACGGGTATCTCCGAAAGTGTCTGTTGGGTGACATGGATCAAGACTGGGATTTGTCACTCCGTATGACGGAGAGGTATCACTGGGCCCACTCGGTAATGCATCATCATAATGAGCTCAGAGTGACCAAGTGTCTGGTCACGGGATCATGCATTACGGTACGAGTAAAGTGACTTGCCGGTAACGAGATTGAACGAGGTATTGGGATACCGACGATCGAATCTCGGGCAAGTAACATATCGATAGACAAAGGGAATAGCGTACGGGATTGATTAAATCCTCGACATCGTGGTTCATCCGATGAGATCATCGTGGAGCATGTGGGAGTCAACATGGGTATCCAGATCCCGCTGTTGGTTATTGACCGGAGAGTCGTCTCGATCATGTCTGCTTGTCTCCCGAACCCGTAGGGTCTACACACTTAAGGTTCGGTGATGCTAGGGTTATGAAGATATGTATATGCAGAAACCCGAATGTTGTTCGGAGTCCCGGATGAGATCCCGGACGTCACGAGGAGTTCCGGAATGGTCCGGAGGTAAAGAATTATATATAGGAAGTGCTATTTCGGGCATCGGGACAAGTTTCGGGGTTATCGGTATTGTACCGGGACCACCGGAAGGGTCCCGGGGGTCCACCGGGTGGGGCCACCTGTCCCGGGGGGCCACATGGGCTGTAGGGGGTGCGCCTTGGCCTAGATGGGCCAAGGGCACCAGCCCCTATAGGCCCATGCGCCTAGGGTTTCCACCATGGAAGAGTCCATGTGGTGGAAGGCACCCCTAGGTGCCTTGGGGGGGAGGGAAACCTCCCCTTGGCCGCCGCCCCCCCTAGTAGATGCCATCTACTAGGGCCGGCGCCCCCCCTGGCACCCCTATATATAGTGGGGGGGAGAGGAGGGATTTTACACCAGCCCCTGGTGTTGGGTTTCGTAGTAATTTCAAAAATTTTCCTACGCGCACACAGGATCATGTGATGCATAGCAACGAGAGGAGAGTGTTGTCTACGTACCCAACGCAGACCGACTGCGGAAGCAATGACACGACGTAGAGGAAGTAGTCGTACGTCTTCACGATCCAACCGATCAAGCACCGAAACTACGGCACCTCCGAGTTCGAGCACACGTTCAGCTCGATGACGATCCCCGGACTCCGATCCAGCAAAGTGTCGGGGAAGAGTTTCGTCAGCACGACGGCGTGGTGACGATCTTGATGAACTACAGCAGCAGGGCTTCGCCTAAACTCCGCTACAGTATTATCGAGGAATATGGTGGCAGGGGGCACCGCACACGGCTAAGGAATCGATCACGTGGATCAACTTGTGTCAACTTGTGTATTTAGAGGTGCCCCTGCCTCCGTATATAAAGGATGGAGGAGGAGGAGGCCGGCCAAGGCAAAGGTGCGGCCAGGATAGGGAGTCCTACTAGGACTCCAAGTCCTAGTAGGAGTCCACCAAGAGGGGAGGAAGGGAGAAGGAATAGGAGGAGAAGGAGAGGTGGCCGGCCCCCTTTTCCCTAGTCCAATTCGGACCAAAGGGGAGGGGGGCGCAGCAGCCTTTTTCCTCTTCCCACTAAAGCCCATCAAGGCCCATTACTTCTCCCGTAACTACCCGGTACTCCGAAAAATACCCGAATCACTCGGAACCTTTCCGATGTCCGAATATAGTCGTCCAATATATCGATCTTTACGCCTCGACCATTTCGAGACTCCTCGTCATGTCCCCGATCTCATCCGGGACTCCGAACTCCTTCGGTACATCAAAATGCATAAACTCATAATATAACTGTCATCGTAACCTTAAGCGTGCGGACCCTACGGGTTCGAGAACAATGTAGACATGACCGAGACATGTCTCCGGTCAATAACCAATAGCGGGACCTGGATGCCCATATTGGCTCCTACATATTCTACGAAGATCTTTATCGGTCAGACCGCATAACAACATACGTTGTTCCCTTTGTCATCGGTATGTTACTTGCCCGAGATTTGATCGTCGGTATCCAATACCTAGTTCAATCTCGTTACCGGCAAGTCTCTTTACTCGTTCCGTAATACATCATCTCACAACTAACATATTAGTTGTAGTGCTTGCAAGGCTTATGTGATGTGCATTACCGAGAGGGCCCAGAGATACCTCTCCGACAATCGGAGTGACAAATCCTAATCTCGAAATACGCCAACCCAACATCGACCATTGGAGACACCTGTAGTACTCCTTTATAATCACCCATTTACGTTGTGACGTTTGGTAGTACCCAAAGTGTTCCTCCGGTAAACGGGAGTTGCATAATCTCATAGTCGTAGGAACATGTATAAGTCATGAAGAAAGCAATAGCAACATACTAAACGATCAGGTGCTAAGCTAATGGAATGGGTCATGTCAATCAGATCATTCTACTAATGATGTGACCTCGTTAATCAAATAACAACTCATTGTTCATGGTTAGGAAACATAACCATCTTTGATTAACGAGCTAGTCAAGTAGAGGCATACTAGTGACACTCTGTTTGTCTATGTATTCACACATGTATTATGTTTCCGGAAAATACAATTTCTAGCATGAATAATAAACATTTATCATGATTATAAGGAAATAAATAATAACTTTATTATTGCCTCTAGGGCATATTTCCTTCACCTGGCGCCTCCACCTCCCCCCGTTACGTCTCTCCCTCGTAGTCTCGGCGAAGCCCTGCTGCTGTGACGCCCTGCATCCACCACCACGCCGTCGTGCTGCTGGATCTTCATCAACCTCTCCTTCCCCCTTGCTGGATCAAGAAGGAGGAGACGTCTCCCGTCCCGTACGTGTGTTGAATGCGGAGGTGCCGTCCGTTCGGCGCTGGTCATCGGTGATTTGGATCACGTCGAGTACGACTACATCATCACCGTTCTTTTGAACGCTTCCGTGCGCGATCTACAAAGGTATGTAGATGCATCTAATCACTCGTTGCTAGATGAACTCCTAGATGATCTTGGTGAAACGAGTAGGAAAATTTTTGTTTTCTGCAACGTTCCCCAACAGTGGCATCATGAGCTAGGTCTATGCGTAGTTCTTCTTGCGCGAGTAGAACACAATTTGTTGTGGGCGTAGATTTGTCAACTTTCTTGCCGTTACTAGTCCTTTCTTGCTTCAGCGGTATTGTGGGATGAAGCGGCCCGGACCAACCTTACACGTACGCTTACGTGAGACCGGTTCCACCGACTAACATGCACTAGTTGCATAAGGTGGCTGGCGGGTGTCTGTCTCTCCTACTTTAGTTGGAGCGGAATCGATGAACAGGGTCCTTATGAAGGGTAAATAGAAGTTGACAAATCACGTTGTGACTTTAACGTAGGTAAGAAGACGTTCTTGCTAGAACCCTAATTCAGCCACGTAAAACTTGCAACAACAATTAGAGGACGTCTAACTCGTTTTTGCAGCAAGTGGTTTGTGATATGATATGGCCAAAGTTATGATGAATGATGAATGATCTATATGTGATGTATGAGATGTTCATGCTATTGTAATAGGATTCACGACTTGCATGTCGATGAGTATGACAACCGGCAGGAGCCATAGGAGTTGTCTTTATTCTTTTATATGACCTGCGTGTCATCAAGAAACGCCATGTAAATTACTTTACTTTATTGCTAAACGCGTTAGCCATAGTAGTAGAAGTAATAGTTGGCGAGCAACTTCATGGAGACACGATGATGGAGATCATGATGATGGAGATCATGGTGTCAAGCCGGTGACAAGATGATCATGGAGCCCCAAGATGGAGATCAAAGGAGCTATGTGATATTGGCCATATCATGTCACGTTTATTATTTGATTGCATGTGATGTTTATCATGTTTTGCATCTTATTTACTTAGGACGACGGTAGTAAATAAGGTGATCCCTCATACTAATTTCAAGAAGTGTTCCCCCTAACTGTGCACCGTTGCGACAGTTCGCTGTTTCAAAACACCACGTGATGATCGGGTGTTTTATTCAGACGTTCACATACAACGGGTGTAAGACAGATTTACACATGCAAACACTTAGGTTGACTTGACGAGCCTAGCATGTACAGACATGGCCTCGGAACACGGAGACCGAAAGGTCGAGCATGAGTCGTATAGAAGATACGATCAACATGAAGATGTTCACCGATGTTGACTAGTCCGTCTCACGTGATGATCGGACACGGTCTAGTTTAACTCGGATCATGTAATACTTAGATGACTAGAAGGATGTCTAATCTAAGTGGGAGTTCATTAATAATTTGATTAGTTGAACTTAATTATCATGAACTTAGTCTAAATATTTTACAATATGTCTTGTAGATTAAATGGCCAACGTAGTCCTCAACTTCAACGCGTTCCTAGAGAAAACCAAGCTGAAAGACGATGGCAGCAACTATACGGAGCCCCGTTACGTCTCTCCCTCGTAGTCTCGGCGAAGCCCTGCTGCTGTGACGCCCTGCATCCACCACCACGCCGTCGTGCTGCTGGATCTTCATCAACCTCTCCTTCCCCCTTGCTGGATCAAGAAGGAGGAGACGTCTCCCGTCCCGTACGTGTGTTGAACGCGGAGGTGCCGTCCGTTCGACGCTGGTCATCGGTGATTTGGATCACGTCGAGTACGACTACATCATCACCGTTCTTTTGAACGCTTCCGTGCGCGATCTACAAAGGTATGTAGATGCATCTAATCACTCGTTGCTAGATGAACTCCTAGATGATCTTGGTGAAACGAGTAGGAAAATTTTTGTTTTCTGCAACGTTCCCCAATATATCGCCTCATCAACCTCATTCACATTTTTGCCAAGACTTTGGCTAGTGTGTTGTCATTGGCTTTGACCTCAGATTCATTACTTGCTAGAGAAGTAGTTTACATAACTGTCACAACTCCAATGCGATAATCTTGTTAATCAGCAAAGTAGCTAGCCTAAATAAGGAGTTTACAATCGCTTGACTATAAAGCAAAGATGAGGAAGTTGCGCCTTTACTCGCTCGAATTAGAGGAAAAAGGGGATATGCAACAGTAACAACTTTTCTTTCAATAGTAAGCAGGAAATGCGAATAAGATGAGGTTGGGGGATCTTGGTTGCAGAAAAAAGTACATCGAAGAACCAACATAGAAAAAACATGCACATGCAGGCCGACACTATTTAAAAAAAACAGGCCGTCACTATGTTCTGGAGGATCTTAGGGCAAAGTCAAGAAGATGTGCACTTATAGTTGTACATATGTGAGGAGCTCTCCTAGGTGGAGTGGCGGACAACACAAAGGTTGTTGTCGCCGGCCTGAGTTCGAGTCTCCTCATTCTCCTATAAGAATAAGACACAGGGGGCTTCTTTCCCTCTGTTCTCATTCTTATAGTTGTACATATGTATGTGCATATGGGTATATGTGTGTACTTTCACTTGCAAAGTATTAAGACTTAACCTTTAATTAACCACACATCCTTAGTTCGAGATGTCTAAAAATGATCGCGGAGCAATGTCATATTATTGTAAAAAGAATAACAAATAGCAAAATGGAACTAGCATGATTATTTCAAACAAGATTTTTATTCCAACGACTCAGTTGATAATAATGCTTTGGTTTTTTCTTCTTCGTGCATTTTCTTCATGCAAAGTCATCACTCATCAAGGACAATATCAATATCAATGTTGTCCAACACATCCTTCTTGATACATCACATATCTTCATTGACATCAATGGTACTTGAAGCCCAACATAAATTATTTTGAGCATCTTTTGTGATTCAATATGTTGATCCTCTCGTTTTATGTCTTCCCCTTCTCTCAACACTCGGCAAATACTTCTTTGAGGCCCTTCTAAGACCTAAATTGTGAAAGAGACTAAATACATGGAATTATATTTTTAGAAACTAGAACCACTGGCGGAGCTTCAAGAAGGCTCAATGGGCCGTGGCCCACCCATAGTTGGAGCAATTTTTTTTATAAAGACTAGCCCACAACGCTGACCTACTACATGCCGTGAGAAGGCACATCGAATGTTGCCGTCTAGAGCAAGACAAATTGTTAAAGTTCATTATGTTGTGTCACTATTAATAGTGGCCGAGCATGAGTATACGCCAATCAGTTCTAGTTTATTCGGTTGTACATATGGGACCCTCGACCCTAGGCGGTTGGTCCCCCCGCCTAGTTTCGTTTTTTTACTTTTCCTCCTTGGCTTGAGCAATGCAGGGGATGTACATATGGGATCCTCAACCCTAGGCGGCCCGCCTAGACTCAAAGCTTTGCAAAATGTCAAGGGTAAATCTATTTGTTATCTGCGTGACATTTTGATGGGCAAACACGCAAGGAGAGCACACTGGGTCGACCCACATTGCCCCCCATCTTTTTATCACTTTGTCCTTCTATTTCTAGTTCCTTGGGTTTTCCTTGGTTTATTCGGTTTTGTTTTTTTATTTATGTGTTTCTCCACTTTTTATTTTCTCATTCATGATTTTTTTAAAAAAATCCATGGATATATTTTAAATCCAAGAATTTTTAAAATACACTAACAAAATTTAAAATTCATGTATTTTTAAATATGAGAACATTTTTTTTTCAGAAAACATGAATATTGTTTAATGTGTGAGAAATTTATAATTCATGAACATTTTCAAACTTCATGCACATTTTCATAATTAATGGACATGTTTTAATTTTTTGTAAAATGTTAATCTTGTAATTACATGTTTTTTGAAATCAGTAAAAAATTCAGCAGCCGGTTTCTTTTGGAAAAAACCACCTGGGAAAACGAATATAAAAAAGAAGAGAACACAAAAAGGAAAGAAAATCGGAGGAGCGCTCGAAGTGGGCCGGCCCAGGACGCGAGTACTTGCGCGATGCGACAGATAGAGGGAAGACTCCATGCCAGCACTGGTCAGAAGAAACAGAACACACCATCACCAAGCGCGATGAACTGACAGTAGCGAGCGACGAACCCCTGATCCGGAATCCCCAAAACCTCGCCTCCCGGTCTCCCCGCCGCAGCCGCTGTCCGGCGCCGCGGCGCCCCGGCCGGCGAGATGAAGAGCCCCTCCCGGCTACGCGCCGCCCCCTTCGTGTCCGCGCTCGTCCTTCTGCTGCTCGCTCTGGTAATCTGCTCTTCTGCGAACCTGGTTTTCTGGTCAGATCTGATCATTCCGCCCCCCTTCCGCTCGGCTTCCTGATGCCCACTGTTTCGCCCTTCGCCTGCAGGTTCCTTCTCCGGAGGCGGCCGAGCCCACCACGCCGGGGACCCGGACGCGCAAACTCGGCCGCGACGCCGGTTCCTCGGTGTTCTCGCTCTTCAACATGAAGCCCCAGAGCAAGTTCTGGACCGAATCGGTCATGCGGACAGGTCCGGTTCCTCACTTCATTATTATTTTGTTTCTGTCCTGGCACCTGGTGTTCCTGCTTGTTTGTGGCGCTTATGCGTTTCTTGATTTTTGTAGAGTTCGATGACTTGGAGGGCTCGAAGTCAAGGGACTCCATCAACATTGGGCTTCTGAACTTCACGAGAGCTGGTGGGTTCTGCTGTTGGCTCATCAATTTTCTTCGATGCCATGTCTCAGTCAAACCACATCGAAGCTTTGTCAGAAGCTTCTTTTTCAGTACCTTCAGCATAGCCCCTGCAGTGATACTTCTTTTAAATCAATGTTTGGATGTTATCGCCACTGTGTTATATTCTGAATTGGAACTGTAGGTTCAAAGCTTATGATAAACTTCTGCCCATGGGCCTATCGCCATTCTTTCAGCAGGAGTGCTATAACAGTTTATACCACTGTAATCATTAACCAGCAACAACAATGCCAGTATCTTGTAGAACTTGCTGGCAAAGACCTGCTTATCAGAAAACATATTTCTCTTTACAACTGTGCTTATCCCTTGCTTATTCTTCTGTTGTATTCAGGCAATGTTGCAAACTATATGAACCTGGCGGAAGTTGATTCGATATATTTTTCAATCCCTGTGAACTTCATCTTTATGGGATTTGATGGCAAAGGGGGCCATGGTAAATTATATATACCAATGCAATAATACTATTCCCATTAGCTGTTTGTTCATACCGAGCATTAACAGTCACTCTATTTGTGTCAGAGTTTAAGTTGGGACCTGAAGAACTGGAGCGCTGGTTTACAAAAATCGACCACATATTTGAGCATACGAGAATCCCTCCGGTTGGAGAAGTTCTTACCCCATTCTATAAGACTACCGTTAAGAGACTAAAGAAATATGATCTTCCTTTAGTAAGCCACGTGAATCACAAGTAATGAACCTCTACACTTAAGTTGTTCCAATTTATCATGCAATGTTTTTACCCTCTTCTGTAATTAGGCCATGGTATGCTTCCATGAGTACTGATTCAACTATTCCATCTCCGTTTCTTTTTGGTGTAGTTTTTCTGTGCATGCAATACACATGGGAGAAGATATCATGTCTGTCTTTGAACATGCTGTAAAAGTTCTATCACGCAGAGAAGATCTCACAGATCCCAGGTCAGATGTTCTTGAAACACAATGTTGCAGTTCTTGACATTCTGCAATTTGGTTAAGTGTGTCATATTGTGCAAGCATATACCAGAAAATGCAACCGTAGACTGACACCGCAATTTTGATTGTGCATCCAGAAGAACCTTAAAATATGGTCTCACTCTGTTACTTGGAAATGCAATGTATTGTTTCAAAACAATAACACATCCAAGATTTCTGTGTGTTTATTATCCAACGAAATACGCTTTAGTGTGTGAGTGTGTAGCTATTGGTTTTGTAGTTTATTCCTAGTTTTCTTTGATAATATACCTTATAGACTTGTTACAGGGTAAAACCTGCTTACCATACACTTACTTGGAAATCCTTTCTGGTGGCCTTTGCAATCACCTCAATGATGCCACCTCGCATTTCCCATCATTTTATCGTTGCTTAAAAATATTATTTTCTTTACGTTATACAGTGAAAATGGGGCGTCGATTTGGCAAGTGGACAGTGATCAAATGGAGCATGTATTTTCAACACTTGTCGATCACCTTCAGATACAAGAAGCATACAACATCTTCATTCTTAACCCCAAGCCTATTGAAAAGAGTACTCAGTATGGTTATCGGTGAGTTTACAGATATTTATGTTACATTACATTTTGTGTAGTTAACACCAACGTGATTCTGATAGTAGATGCACTCATTTACAATTAGTGACAAGATTGTGATAAAACAAGAACATGATGTGTCATTTTTTGGTAACTTTTCATGGTATGAACCTTTTGGATTTAATTTGCTGCAATGACATTTCAATCTGCATGGCCTGTCTTGAATGGCAGAACACATGGTTTTGCGTTTCTAAAGACTTGGTTCGAGATGATGTATGGCCAGGTAGAATCTGCAAGACTAATATTCTTATTTGCTAAATAATCGAAGTCTAAATGGCCATGTTAATTATTATTTACTCAAAGGGTTGTAGCGAAGATTTCCAGTATTAATCCTCTTACAGCGTTGACCATGCCTGTCCATCATGTAAGATGGTCATTACAAAACATGGCCGAGTTGGACACTTTTCTGTTCAGTCACGAGCCTTATATATGCGAATGAGAATTTGAACACGAAAATGTGCATATTAATAAGTTTCATGCACCAAGACTTGTGAAAGGCAAGACCTGCTGAACACATGACCTCTTGGCTCTGATACCATATTAACTTTCATGCACAAACCAGTAGAGAAGTAAAAGCCCGAATTGATAGAGAAGGTTGGGTAATCCAGATATACTTAAACACCCCCTCTCATATGTGGCTTGATAAGGCCTAAACGTGAACAGAAAGGGGGCAAATAATTTTTTATTTAAAGTGCGAAATTCAAGACTTTAAGCCAAGACCTCTTGGTTATGATACCATCTCAAGTTTCATGCACCAACCAGTAGAACCAAATGTTCGAACTGATGAAGGAGGTTGGGCAATCTACATATAACACATATGGCCTTTTCAATTCATTAATCTTCAAATATTGAACAATATTATTTAGTAATTATGTAGCACGACACACGTCTTAGTTCTAAATAGTTTGGTTAACTCTTAACATACCCAGACCTATCTAGAAACCTATTTTTACTATATGAATCTGATTGTGCAATGTTGCCATGTATTGCACACAGCCGTCTCATTTCTGGAAATGCCTGGACTTAGAGCAATTGTCGTAAGTTGGATAGTGTATTGCCTTTAGAAATTTATATATTTCAAGTATCCTAATTCTGCTGCTAAGATGGAAAGAGTACAAACTCTGCACGTTGTCGATTTCTAGTTTTTCTGGGTAGTGTTTTGTGCGTTCCTTCTCATACTGTTTCATTATTCAAGAGTAACGGTACATTTTGGCAACCAATAGCACATCATCTAATTCTTTTCATACTCATTTATTTGTATTTTGTGCTATCTGTTTTCACAGGAAGGGCTTCTCCGAGTCTGAGATCAACTTACTGAGGGAGGTATGCTTGCATGCTTTAGCAAACTTCCTGCAAGGGATTGAGGAATATCATTGTGCTTCTATCTTGTTGAATGTTGATTCCATGAATCTCTTTGGTGTGCATATTGTTGTTATGGCATTTTTTGTACATGAAAATATCTTCAATTGGTAGCTGTTGGCTTGGCAACAAGAGGGCATCATGGCTTTTTTCTCTTAAAGTGTGATACATTTATGTAGGACGGCTTAGTGAATGTGGCCCATAGACATGGTCAAGGACTGGTTTGGCCCATGTGGTCCAGTAACCCGTAACACATAACTCTATTGCAATAGAATAATGTGTTTTTCCCTAAAAAAGTAGAATAATATATGCATGGTTGTGATTAGCACAAGTGTCACCAATTGTCCCCTTTTAGAAGATATGATGATGAACAGTAGAGAAAAGTAAAGAAAAAAGATCTGAAGTCAAATCGATTCGACTGATAAGTTGGTCTTAAAGTCATATGTTGTTGTATTTGTTTGTTTTCTTAACTTCCAAGTACTCCCTCCGTTCGGAATTACTTGTCATCAAAATGGATGTATCTAGAACTAAAATACATCTAGATACATCCATTTCAATGACAAGTATTTCCGAGTGTTATGAGTAGAAGCTGAACCTTAAATAATGTTTTTCTAGGGTTTTCTGGCTATGTTAAAAGTTGAGATGCGAAGGCTTCACAAAGCCTATAAAACCTAACAGTTCCCATGGCAGCAGGAGTTCGGTCGAAAGGCCAGTATATACAGATGTGCAAGTGTGGGAAATATGCAGCAAGCGCCTTATACAATGAGAAAAATACAATGGCTATACTTGACTATATATGTAACTCTAACAGTTACATATGTCCCTGAGCTCTGCATATTAAACGCTTATAATTTTTAATGTGTATGCCCTATTATTCCATGGGATTCTTCTTCTATACATGGATATTGCACAACCTATGTTTAATTTAGTGTGAATTTCCCTATTGATCTTGAATGTAATTCTATTCTTTAGTGAGGAAAGCTGTAATTATTTGGAACATGACATGTTAGTGGTTATTTTTTCAGAATAAGACCCTGCAAGCTCGGATACTCCAATCTAAAAGGGACCCAAAACTTTATCTTGGTAAATATTGTCTTTCCTGTTTTATGTTATTAACTTCTGATTTCTGAGTTCATGTAACATTAAAGGTGAGAACACATATAACTCTTCATTGACCCATATTTTAATATTTGGATCAATAACAGATATATGCACTGGGTGCTGACATTGTTTCCTCAGAAGTTAGTCTATGCAAATGCAAAGCTGAAAAATAGGTTTCTGAATAAGGATTGTCTGCATATGGCATTACTATGGTAGACCAAAATTTTGGATTGCATGAGTTGGTTATGATGTTGATTACCATAATTTCTATACAACTTCCCTAGCTCATTATTTTCTCGAACAGTCATGTAATTTTATCTGACATCCCTGTAATATCCCTGTTGAACTTTGTTCTGATCTCGTCAGATACTTATTCTACCTGTGTGTAGTTTTAACTTTTTAATAATTTTTATTTTTATCACATCTGCAATCAACATACCAGAGTGTGCTCGAACATCTTTATTGAAAAGGGAAACTGGGTCAGCTGCTTTTTGTGCATTCATTTTATGTATACCACACAGTGATTCAGTATTAGAAAAATTTGGTCTGGGGCAGGTTAGTTGATGGGCACTGGCACTGAGATATGGCCAAGGCCATGTGGATTTTATGCATCCAGTCCTCCCAACCCATCCCAACTGAGAAACATGGTTTTTCTTTTATTCAAATATTTTGCTTTGTGCAATAATTATGCCTTGTAAAGGCAAAGTTGATATTTTCACTGTAAAACTCCTCAGAAGAGAACACTATTAGCTCATTTGTATTTTTTATTAAAATTATACGGTATGCTTTTCTGCTACTTTACCATGCAGCATGTCTGTATTAAGCAGATATAGAGAAGGGAGTCAACAAAAGGCCCTTGTATGAAAATCATCCCCTGTCATCATTTTCATGGACCACAACTGACAATGTGGATATGGTATGTTTTGTTTCAGTCAAGCATTTCCATTTGTGCTATATTTTTCATCTTGTACATCCACCCCGAATCTGGTGTTGTGAGTGTGCTCAAACTTTTCCTTTAGAAACACCGAGTACAACTAGATGCACACACTCTCACACCATCACAAACACACACGCCACCACAAACACACACACACACACACACACACGCACACGCACACGCACAGGCTACTGAAGAGTGAAGACCAGAGTCACGGAGCTTAAAGATTTGCAAAGTCACCACATGCACCTCGCTATCGACTGGAACGTCACCTCCCACTGAAAGAATAATCCGCATTAATGAAACAGCAAAGTGCCAAACTGGGTTATTATCCGTGGTGTTCCGGGGGTACAACCACCCCACTAAGCATCCAACCACTGTTTGGTTCTCAAGTGTGCTTAAGCTTTGGACCTACTGATCTATATGTGATTGTTAGTTTTTGTCATAGTCAGTTTATATTACCTGCCCTGTGTATTGAGGCACTTGAACTTTTGAGTTTAGATATTCAGTTGTTAGTCTTATGAAAGCAAAAACTAGGAAGCCAGTAGGAATCAGCACAACTATTTTGCACTGCTAGTTTGGATCATACCTTATGTGCTTTTCAAGTACCTTGTTTAATTTCAGCATACTTGTTTTGTTGCCAAGATGTACTGTATGATTTGTGGATTATTATTGTGTGTAACCCAAGGTTACATGAAAACCAATCGTGACAATATTACGTGTAACTCAATAAAATGCCCTTTTCACGTCTTGTACAGGGTGATTGGTCAAAACAGTGCAAGGAAGCCTTAAGTGGTTTTGAACTGTTGAAGGCAGGAAAAAGTAAAGAGGACATTATTTATGACAAAGCTGTTCAGGTGCCACACTTATATCAGTGCACAAAACTAAATATCTTGTCATGTATATATAAGTAACGTCATGTGTTCTTGTTAGATATTACATGGTGCAAAAGATGAGCTGCATGATGTTCTAGAGAGCGCACTCATGTCCAGTGATTTGAAGGGTTTGCATGCTGAATGCCTTACAGATATATGGGTCGGCAGAAACAGGTCTGCTATGATTTTGTTTT